>NC_068380.1:16034157-16261657 GCF_023724105.1 Carassius gibelio | reverse complement strand
GTACTGTAATTATATTACTACATTAATCAGGGTTTAATGATAGATAATGATAGATAGCAATAGATGACAGTAGTGATTTTCTTTAGAGTGACAGTAGGGATTATTAGGTGGTTCTAAAGGAGCTTGTCCCATTTGCATCAGTATGTATGTCAATCTAAAAAACAAAACAAAGATAAAAACAGAATCAGCTGGAACTCAGGATTACTCTAGAGTGGCATCTGCTGGTCACACATCTCCACAGCTCACTGGTTAGGAAGGCAGCACTGTAGAGAACATCATGGTGGCACACATTAGCTTCAGTCTGACTGTGTGATCTGGCTTCTGTCCCCAGCTGGAAGAGACTGAGGATGAGGAGGACGGGTTACAGGAGGTTTCTTATCATCTGTGTTGGGATCATAGTTTCGTCCTTTATTGTCCTTTTAATCCAACAATCGAACAAGCGCCCCATTTCAGTCCCATTGATCAGCCATGTCTGAACTGTGTGTGAGACCTTCATCTCATGTCTGTATTTTATAGGGGAATTGATTACATTTGAGAGAAAACATCACTTCATACCCTCCACAAATCTGTAACCCCCAACCTCAATGTAGACTGAATTTCAAATCAATATTTAATATTTAATAGTCAGGGTTAAACTGTATAGTAGCTTTTATGTAATGTACACTACCCTACAAAAGTTTGGGGTCACTAATATTTTCATTTATTTATTTATATCCATTTATTTACCTTTATTCAGCAAAGATGCATTAAATTAATCAAAAGTGTCAGTAAAGAAATCAATATGTTACAAAGGAGTTCAAATAAATGCAATCACAATAAAGATATAGTTTACTGAAAAACTTTTTTGTGTACATTTTCAGAATTTATTTGCTATGTTTAGCCAATATTTAACCAATGCAATATATAACTAACACAAAATAAAAATGTATCACTAGATGAAAGAACTAAAATTTGACTCCATTTCATTTTGTTTCTGTTTATTCTGTACCCTTTTCATCGAAAGTGTCTTATAAAAAAAAATCATCTTTTCTTTTTAATATTCCCTCTTTTAATCATCAGCCTAGTGTTGCCCCCTGTATACCACAGTAACTGTTTTATTGTTCCTCTATATGCGTTTGACACACACAGACAGATTTTGATAGATGTTTTTTCCTCAATCCCGCCCATAGATCAGAGACATCTCGGAGGACAAGGTGTGTATCGAGTCCTTGAGTCAGAAAGTGATTCGTTTGCCCCTGAATTTAAATATAAATTCTACAGGCTCTTTAGCCGAATCCCTATAAACCATGGTATTTTTCACCCTCTCGGAAATGTTATACCATCACATTGGTGTTATGAAGTTGGTGTTTGTGCACCGGGTGAAATTATTTTTGTTGCAATAATGTGATAGTGGAGGGCCGCTGATCTAATCGGAGCTGTTTGTCGTTCTGCAGCTGGACACAGAGGCCAGTGACCTCCTGAACGATCTCCAGGTCAAGCTCAACAACGTCTTGGACGAGCTGAGCACCACCTTTGGAAACACGTCAGTGCTTATAGATCATATGCATATGGGTTAATCACAGAAAAATGTACAGATTATAAAACCAAACCAAAATTATATTTTGCATGAAGGAAATTAAACTGCCTTATTTAGGAACATTTAGATTTTTATTTAATTATGCACAATTCCTCTTTTCTCCAAAGTATCCAAACTTTGAAATTTGAAGTTTTAATTTTTTTTTACTGCATTTTAAAGCATACATTCAGCATAATTATTCATTTCTGATACTGTAAAACAAAATAATAATTGTGCTCTTTAATTTATACTTAATATATTAAATTAATATTAATTTGATATATTCAGAGTAAATAAAGGGAGCACAAAAATACGGGGAGGTATTTACAGTTTACAATATTTCGATATTTGTCATGTGTACAGAAAATACTTTACAACTTCATTATTATTATTTTTTGCATAATATTAATGATAATTAGGACCATCTGCTTAATGAAAATATTATTTGCATTTTCATTTTTATTTGCATTATTCCCAGTACATATTCTCAATACAGTAAAAAAAAAAAAAAATGTATTATGTATTGATGACCTTTAAATGAATGTAGTTTTTAGTAAAGGGGAAAAAATGACATTCATTTCCCACTTTTGCACAACCACTCTTAAGTCAGTCTAGCGTGTCTCTCCTTCACGCTGAACTCTGATTGTAGTTTCCAGAGCCGCATTGATGACTGCATGCGTCAGATGGCCAGCCTGCTGTACCAGATCAAGGGTCCCGTGAACGCCAACACACGCAATCAGGCGGAGGTCGACTCTGATAACATGCTGCGGCCACTGATGGACTTCCTGGATGCAAAGTGAGCAAATCTCTCCTCACCTGTACAGAAGCCATCGTTACTGTACCTGAAGCCTGTCCTGATCTGTGTGTGTGTGTGTGTGTGTGTGTGTGTGTGTTTGCGAGCAGTCTGATGCTGTTTGCCTCAGTGTGTGAGAAAACCGTGCTGAAGAGAGTGCTGAAGGAGCTGTGGAGGATTGTGATGAACAGTCTCGAGAAGACCATCATCCTTCCTCAGGGCAATGACACCTTTGTAAGACCTGTATGACTAGATCCTTAGTTTCTCATTAAAAAAAAAAAAAGTCTTCATTTTAAAAGACTCCCTGGTCTTTTTTTTTTTTCTTGGGACTGCAACACCTTTCAAGTCTTTGAACATATGGTGTAATTAATCATCTAATGTTTATGCGTTAACGTAAAATCTCTGTTTAACATGTAAAGGTTTCTTCGCCCCCTCAGATGCTGTAACGCTTTAATCTCTTCCCTGCAGGGACTGTTCTTTTCAGCGGCTAAAGAGCTGGGTCCGCTCTCCAAGTTCAAGGTACCGCTCAAGGCTTGTTTAATCCAGACTATGATCTCTTTTAAACCAGCTCAAAACTCGGCAAGAGAATACAGCGCCTCAATATAAATGCTTTGGACGTTTCTGTAACCTCAACCCATTCAAACATGTTTAATATTGTGTGCTTGGGTGTGCAAACAGAAAATCCCGTCAAACTTGTTCTGTAAATCTCTGACATTGCTGCACTGCACACCATTCCACTGTTAAAAGGAGTCAGACCATGAAACAATTGTTTATTGTAATGGGGAAAAAAAACGAACTGTTACTTTCACAACTTAAAACTTCCATCCGTTGTGATTTTATATCTCACAATTGCAACTTTATTTCTCATAGTTGTGACATCTTTCCTTTTAACTGTGACTTTTCTTCTTGAAATTGTGATTTTTAGATGCAATAACGTGAGTTTACATCACATGCAACCTTATTCCTTAATTCTTATTTAAAAAATCTCTTTAGAATAGCCAGTTTTTTTTTGCTTTTTACTCTGAAGTGGAAACAATTTTCCATGGGGTGCTGGTGTCAGGAATCCAAAAACATTATCACATCATCGCTTATATTTACAAGTCATTGACATCTGTTCATTGTTCAGATGCTCCAGTGTCCAGACCCCTTGATTTTGATTTGTGTTCGAGGTCATTTTGATGGGTTTTTAATGTTATTTTGGCTCTGCAGGATCACATGTCTGGTGACACTAAAAGCTTGACGCCCAAGCAGTGTGCAGTCATGGACGTGGCCCTCGAAACCATTAAGGTATGAATGATATTTCCTCTAAAAGCAGCAATAAATGTCCACATTGTTTGAAAAGCTGTGGTTTGTACAGAATTAGTATTTGATTGTTCGCTGTCCTCTGCAGCAATACTTCCACGCTGGAGGAAATGGTTTGAAGAAGGCCTTCCTCGAGAAGAGTCCTGAGCTGTCCTCGCTGAGACACGCGCTGTCCCTCTATACCCAGACCACCGACACGCTCATCAAGATGTTTGTCACCACTCAGCATGCTCAAGGTGAACACACACATCCACACTGTTTTATACATAGGGCAAAATTGATAACATCAACATTAAGGAAATCATTATTTACTCCTTACGTTGTTCCCTACGCTTTCTTTCTTACTGCTGAATGTATGTGTCTACTGTCCATGGTTCTTTGCTGTTGGTGTTACTGTTCGGTCTTGTTTTGTAATGTGTTGCTTTTGAACTTTATCTCTTTCAATGTTATTCTGCTTCTGTCTCTGCCTCAAGTGCATTATGGGAAGGGTATGAGGATAACACCTAGTGAGAAAATCCAGCCGAGACCCAGAAACCCTCTCACAAATAAATAACAGTCCCCTTCTCCAGATCCGTCCTTAAATGTGTTTTGGGTTTATTTGTGCTCGAGTGTGGTGAATCTCACAATCTCCATGCTATATTTGTATACGTGCTATATTAAAATCAAGAAATGGTATTTTAAGAAAGCCTGAGACACTATTTTTTCCCCCTGCATTGATGCATTTCCAGGAAGTTGGGACTCAACTTCTTTTAAATAGTCAGTAGTCTATGGCGGTGAGCCCTGATTTGCTACTTTGGTGTTTGTTTTTTTTGTTTTTTTGTGGGATAATTTTCATTCTAGAGTGCATTTGATTGGATGTAAATTTGGACATGCCCATAAGGGCAGAATGACTCCTCTATATGTCAGTTTTTTTTTGTTTTTTTTTTAAACTCCAGCACGTTTTCTTTGTGAAGGTTAAGGTTAGGTTATAGTATTTATAACTACTGTATCTAAAAAAAAAAGTAGTCTATGGAATGTCACCATTTAGATAAATGTGTGTGTGTGTGTGTGTGTGTGTGTGTAGGCTCAGGGGTTGATAAACCAGTAGGGGAAGTATCCATACAGATCGATATCTTCACTCACCCAGGCACAGGAGAGCATAAAGTCACAGTTAAAGGTAAGTCGAATTTCTTTAACTGTCCCACGGGTGTGTTTTCTGATGGCTGAATCACATTTCTTTGTTTCTAGTTGTGGCTGCTAATGATCTGAAGTGGCAGACGTCTGGGATGTTCCGACCGTTTGTGGAGGTCACCATGATCGGCCCTCATCTCAGCGACAAGAAGCGCAAGTTCACCACCAAATCAAAGAACAACAGCTGGGCGCCCAAATTCAACGAGACCTTCCATTTGTGAGTGCAAAGCCTAGTCGTTCACGACTAATCAGATTCATGAATAACAGTAGATTAAACAATGATGTGTGAAGGATCAAAACAGATGTCTCTCTCTTTAACAAATTTTTTTTTTTTATTATCCTATAAATGTTATGTTTTGTACACATCCAGTCTGGTTTTTATTCATTAGTGACATGCAATTATAAAAGAAGTGTTGAATTTTACTTTTAGCTTGCATTCTTTCTTACGTCAACGGGTTAAGTAAAAATATGAAGATGCAATATAGTGCATAAATATATGTATATGTAGGTAGATGGATGCTAAAAATATATTTATTGTCTGTACGAGTCAGAATTTGAATATGCATTATAACTGCATCTCTGCATTTAAGATTTTTAAAGAGCAACAGGAAAATGACTACTACTAGTGCTTATACCTCCTCTCTCTCTGTGTGTGTGTGTGTGTGTGTGTGTGTGTGTGTGTGTGTGTGTGTGTGTGTGTGTGCAGTATTCTTGGGAACGAGGATGGGCCGGAGTGTTATGAGCTTCAGGTGTGTGTGAAGGACTACTGCTTCGGCCGTGCAGACCATGTGATCGGTGTCGCCGTCATACAGTTGTGTGATGTGGCGCCGAGGGCCAGCTGCGCCTGCTGGTGTCCACTGGGCCCACGGATACACATCGATGACACGGGCCTCACCGTCATGCGCATCCTCTCCCAGCGCTCGGGGGACGAGGTGGCCAGAGAGTTTGTGAAACTGAAATCTGAGAGCCGATCGGCCGAGGAGGGGAGGTGAGGACGTTCCTTCACAGCAGAAGACAATCTGAGACTCTTAAGTGTTGGATGGACATCAGCACTGTCAGCTGTCCACATCCATGTTCTTGCTGCCCGATGACACCCACAGAGAAAGGCTTTCAGCAGCATAAGAGAGGCCATGTGACAGTTTTCTTAAGAGCACTGTTAGTTTAGAAGGAGATCAGTGGGAGTCTTCCACATAAACAGACTGAACACAATATTTGTTTCCATATATTGATCTAAAAAACCCACTCTCACATTCAGCTACTAATAAACTAGCAAATAATTCGTTGAAGTAGACGCCATGTTTGATTTGACGTGAATGAAACGAGACCGTGAAGGGTAGACATGCAGTACGGAGTTGTATTATGCCCAAATTTAGTCTAATAATGAGTTTATCGTTCATTGGATATTTTAATCTCTTTAATCTCATGGAAACATTCACTCAAAAATTAGATATAGAATTAAATAAATATTAAATATAATTTTAAAGTAAGAAATACAAATTTGAATTTATAATGAAGCCTGACTTGTACATTTAGAATTATTTTCTTGACTATTAAGTTAATTTCCCGCTGAAACTCTCATATTTACGATTATGAGATATTTACGTTTTACGATTAATATTGCAATGGTGATTTTTTTTTTATAACAGATAAAAAAAAGAAAAAAAGTCATGCAATAAATATGCATTTAATATGCAAATACAATGAGTATTATGATTTTTAAAAAAAACATTCGTAAATAATATAATCAAATAATTCTTATAAAATAAATAAGTAAATTGGGGGTGGGGGGTTGAGCTATGACCCTGAATTTTTGTTTAGGAATTGCCTCCATTTTTTATGTTTTAAATTTAAAATCGCTAAAAGTAATACTACTCATGTCTATCTCTTACAAACATGTTTGCAAGAAAAAAAAAATGGTGTCAATCCCTGACTTGAGGTTCTTTTACCTCCGACCAGTAGGTGGTGCTGTGAGTGTGCTGGGTCATTATTTTGGAAGCATCATTTGTAGAATTACACAGATTCATGCACTTTTTCTCAAACAGAAACACCCCTTTTGCCATGCGTTTATTGCCTTATTTTTTGATGCTGTGAATGTGAATTGTTTGTAGAGAGATTATCATATAGATTTCACACCATTTCCAAGTCAGCTCACACTCGACACGTCCGTCAGCCGAGAGTGTGCCTTTCTTTTTCTTTTGTACCTGGTGCACCTCAGCCCACTGATCTTCTGCCTCTTTTGGTCACCATTCGTTTCAAAAGCGAACATATTTCAGCCATCATCTTTGACCAGCAGGTGGCAGCAATAATCTCGTTCATGTTTACACCTGCTTCATCACCCACACCTGAAGACAATGCTGCACAGTATTGAAGCTAAAATGTTTAAATGCTTTAATGGGGTGTCATGTAATATTTTTCAATACTTTATGTAGAGAAAAGGGGCTAAAAATTCAGCTTCAGCTGAGGAGAGAAAATACAAAAGTTAACAAATATCAGATCAAGCTCAAATATGATAACTGATCAATTAACGATGAGTAGATGTTTTATTTTTATTATTATTATTTTCAGAGAGGCCTTATATTATTTGTTCCCATA
The DNA here is from genome assembly GCF_023724105.1 of Carassius gibelio. Classification (NCBI taxonomy): domain Eukaryota; kingdom Metazoa; phylum Chordata; class Actinopteri; order Cypriniformes; family Cyprinidae; genus Carassius; species Carassius gibelio. The sequence goes on along the minus strand of NC_068380.1, from coordinate 16,254,245 downwards.
TTTTCTATTTAATTTTTTTTTCCTTTTAAGTAAAAATTATTCTTTTTTTCTGTGATGTCTTGTTGTTACTCCATTTTTGCGTTTTTTAATGGTTTGATTTATTTTCTTTAATTCTTCCTTTTGAAGAATTTTTATACTGTGTTGTGCTTGTTTCTCCAGAAACAACTGCAAAAACAACGAGGAAAAAGACAGTAACTCTATCATTCGTCCCATCAATTTGTTGCCTGTGCAAAAGCCTCACCTTGTCAATTCAAATTTCAATGTAAAAATATCGTCTTTTTCACAAAACGCTGCCAATATGTAAATGTATGTTGATATTGCCAATCATTATTGTGACTGTCGAACCTGTTATTTATTTATGCACATATCTCACTAACCCTGTCACTTTATAAACGGTTACTGTTAATCAGGCCAGCAGTGTTTGGACTTTATTTTAGGAGGGAATTGTCACTCTTTGTAATATACACATTCGTTGTTCCAACCTGTGCAAGTTCTCACTTTTTTTTGTACTTTGGGAACCGTACTGACAATGAACACTGGCATGTATGGACTTTACTTAGTTTTTCTGAGTTTACTCACATTTTTCGAAGTTATATTGGAATTGTACACAGTCACTGAAAAGGAAAAATGTTGTTAAAATGTTTGTGTGCGCACTCCAACAAATGAATTTATACATAAAGTCTCTTAAACTAATGTTTTAAGCTGGTTTGATGTTATTTTGTGGATGATTTTTATTTATTTTTATTTTATTTTAAACATTATTCACCGAAACATTTGTCGCTCTCAAATTTGATTTCAGTATTTGGGAGCACAATCAGAAGTATAGCAGTACAGGATATTTATTTCACACAGACCTACTATATGACTTGAGAAGACTTTACATATAGTGCAAAACCAGCTTTTGTAGTGCTTTTAGTCCTTATTTTAGCATTTACCTGCATTATATGTAAAAGAGCAGCATGAAAATCCTGCTTAACTATCTTCTTTTGTCATGCACAGACCATACAGGTAGATAGACACTTTTTATTTCTCGGTGAACTATTTCTTTCAGTGTCACACTACACAGGATAACGTTGTGGCTAGTGCTACGTGCTAAATCGCATGCGATCATATTTTGCACATGTTTTGCGCAGCTTGTCAGTGAACAACGGCTCTGTGTAGTAAATGCTGCTCAATGTTAAAGTGTGCAGATGATGGAGATTTACCGCTGATTACAGAACCGGCTTTACTGACAAGATGCACATTAAATATCGCATTACAATTTATCGTGCAGGCCTAATGGTTTGCACTCAAACTTTGACACACTGTGCAATGCTTCTTATGTGGGAAATTTTTGTTTTAATCTGACATGCAACATTGTTGACGTGACGTGTGACACAGTACACGCTAGTTTTGTAATGTTTTGATAGCTTGCACTAAGAGATCTGTGTAATATTTATGTGTAATATCAATTAGATTTGCATAGGAGAATTGTCTACTGAGCTATGAACAAGCAACCTCATGAGCAATACAATTATTTTCCTCTGGGTATACAGTATCTGTCCAAATTTGAGCGGCACTCTTAAAAATGAAGTCTTTGACCTTTAACATCCAGGGAACCGTTCCAATCCACAAAAATCTCTTTATATTGGAAAAACATTCTTTAGATTTTTTAAATGGTCTTCACATGGAGTAAAAACAAACAAACAAACAAAAAGATTTGAATAAAATATTTTTTGGATAACCCACAATGGTTTTTGTGACTAGCCCATGTCATTCCCTCATCCAACCGTTTTACCAGCTTCCCTCTCCCAGCCCACAGAGTCCAAAGATCACCCACTGTTTGCTTTCTGTCTGTCTCCGGACATGCTCTACTGTAAAAATCTCTCTGTTTCCTTCAAACTTACACCGTTGTCCAATCACTTACCCTGTCCTTAGGCCACAACTGCAGCCTCGGGCTCCACCCAGCCCTGGAAACCTCTTCCTGACGTCAGGTTACATCCGTAACTTTCACCTGTACTCCAAGGAAGGGGCCTCGTTTGCAGTTGCATTATGGGACCTGTAGTGACGTTCTGCGTGTCCTTTTCCACGCATGTTTATTGGGTGGTGGTTTAGTCTGAAACACTGCTGATTCTCGAGGGATCCTGGATGGCAGACGTGTGACTCCGGTATAACTTTCAGCACTCTTTTTATTTAATATAAGCCCAAAAGGGGAATGTTAGTCTTCTGAAGTTTTCCGCTCCAGTTTTCCAAGCCTTTTCACTCTCAAAGTAAGTTACATATTAACTAGAGGCACTTGCAACTGTGATAAATTATTTGGTTTAAAAAAAAAAAATACTAAACATTATAAGTTGAGTATGTGACAAATAGCACATAACATACCTGTATCAGTATAAACCGAGAGAGGGGTGTATTTGAGGATTTGATAAAAGTGATAAGGCGACGGTCAGAGTTTTAAGGAGCGTGTTTAATGGTGTTGTGATCTTTTTTTTTAACTCTTGAATATAGATAGTGAAGGATTGAGTGTTTTCCTCCTGTTAAGGGGAAACTGGTCACTAGACCGCCATTTACTGCCAACATTAGTTCTGGTCATTGAACTGTCCTTGTGAATGTGGCACACGAGTCACACCGATAGATTATTACAGCTAGAGATGTTAGAGCTATTAAACAAAGATGAACAGGAACATAATGTAAAAAAAACTGCTCTGATAAAACCTGTTTGTTGGTTAAACACAAGTTACTTTGCAATGAAATTAATTTATGAAGGAATTTTTTGAAATAGTCTTTTTTTATATATATTTGCATGCAAGGAAATATTATTTTATTATTATTATTAATGTATAAATCAGCATTCCCAGAGGTCTTTGCGTAACGCATCAGATTTATTTTCTTGTATTAACATAAGTTTTGTTATTAGATATGTGTTTTATGCTATTCTGTTATTTCATGTATCTAGCATTATTTTATTATTTTGTAACAGTATTTCAAATGTAACACTGTGTTCTTCATAGAATTTTTCATGATTTCTAGTAAAGCCTTTTTGAGCTTACAGTAGAATCATTGTATCAGTATGGTGGTTATTATATTTCAAAATATTAGGGAAATTATTTTATCTTAATTCTCTTGATTTATTATCATATCATAAATTATAGTCACCGCAATACCTTTCATCACTTTCAGCAATGCATTAAACATCATTACTTCATGTTCTGGCAACCACAGCTTCAAGATATACAACAAAACATGATGATAATACTAATAATAAATTGATCATATCATGCAAATGGACAGTCTTCTGAGAAAGGATGTTATGTTAAAGTTATGTTGCGTGGAAATAAATGATTTCAGGTTCAGTGTTTCATATTTGATACGTTATGGTGGTTCTTTTAATGGGCGTTGGCGATGTGTTGACTTTTGAGCAATCCTGGTTGTTTTATGGATGGGTAATGATAATATTAGATTAGATAAAGAGTGATCTCTTTAGGTCTAATGTTCAGTGTTACGAGCGGACATATACAAGACTTTTCACTAATTTATAATTGGGAAAGAACTCCTTTTAGATACAATACAAATATTTTAGATACAGTATTTCTTATGTCTTTTTTTTTTTTTTTTTTTTGGAGACAAAAATACAATTATCTGGCCTCTAACTGCAATTGAAACAATTATTTATCCTCATTTAAGATGAAGCTGAATGTCTCAGTGTTATGTGAACAAACGCTAACGGCTCTGAAAATGGCTGTCAGGTGAATATCTGTGAGATCAGGAAGCACAGTTTCATGTGTATGGAGAAGGCCTACAGTATATGTGTAAATACATGCTCCTGTCATCAATAACCTGGCTGATAAGACCAGAGCTGTAAAATACACTGAACTTTCTGCCAGTTTATCATTAACCACAGCTATACTAACAGAAAAATATCATAATGCATAATAATCAGACTCTATCCAACATGCAGTTTGTCTCATTAATGTATTATCTAACTGATCTCTCTCTCTCTCTCTCTATAGCCTTTCTCTTTCTCTCTCTCTCTCTCTCTCTCTCTATATATATATATATATGTGTGTGTGTGTGTGTTTCTTACAATGTGTTTTTCACGGATGGTTTCTCTTTATCAGTGTGATGATGTGATCAGAGAAACATGGGCTCCCTGCTGTCTGCGTGTAGAATTAACACCAAGAAAAAGAAAGTAGAAGGTAACATACTGTGACTAAGAACACTCAACACAGTTTGACGCCTGCTTAAATAATGTTCCAGTTTGTTTTTCAACTTTGAGTTTATTTCAATTATCTAGTCTGTATTTTTCCCCCCAGTGGTGTTCATTTATGTGATGCTTTTATATTTGATTTCCTCAGAGGAGAGGCATTTGCGAGCTAATGACAGGGAATTCAACCTGTCATTTAAGTATGCTGTGAGTAGGAAAATACTGATATATTTTTAAGTCAATTTTTATTTTGGAGATATTGTGAGTTTTCTTTTTCATTTTTCCTTCCCTCAATGTTGTCCTTACAGAACAATGCCATCAAGACCTCCAAGTACAACGTCTTCACCTTCCTCCCTCTCAATCTGTTCGAGCAGTTTCAAAGACTGGCCAATGCTTACTTTGTCTTTCTTCTCCTCTTACAGGTATCTTCAATCGATATCACATTCTTACAGCAATGTTGCTTTGAAATGACAAATCATATGCAAAATTCTCTAGCGTAATAAAAGTTGTAACAGGCTCCACCGTGTTCGTGTTTCGCAGCTGATTCCTCAGATCTCGTCTCTGAGCTGGTTCACCACTGTAGTCCCACTGCTGCTGGTGCTGTCTATAACTCTAGCCAAAGATCTCTCCGATGACATCGTGAGTCCACTTCCTGTCTATGTCCAGTACAGACAATAACATGTTTGACTGTTCATTCTGTTCATGGTCTGTCTGTTGCCTTGTGTTCCCATGTTCATCTTACAACACAGACCAGACACAAGAATGACAAACATGTGAACAACAGAAAAGTAGAAGTGCTCATTGATGGAGAGTAAGTGTCCGACTCTGTATGGTGCTACTTTACATTTAACATTTTTGTTTTGCATTTTTTACCAAATGCATTTTCCAAAATGGTTTTTTGCTAAATAAAAGGTCATGATCTCAAACAGGTTGAAGAGTGAAAGATGGATGAATGTTCAAGTGGGGGACATTGTGAAGCTGGAAAACAATGAGTTTGTCACAGTGAGTCCGTTGTATTGATATTATTACATTCTACTCCACTGTGCAACCCTAAAAAAAACACCTAAATCTAAAAAAAAATTCAAAGTTTAAAGAAAAATTAGAAATGTTTCTTTGAAAGATTTACAGTTAAATGAAAGTTTTGCTCACCAGACTTACCAAAAGTCTGTTCTGTAAAAGTTTATGTTTGGTGGAAGGGAAACTACTAAATAAATGAATATCAAGACCTGGATTCTTACTGTTATTTAACAGGAAGTCATTATGTCTTAGAAACGAACTTCTCTCTGTTTCGTTCCTTTGCTCTAGGCTGATCTCTTGTTACTCTCCAGCAGTGAACCTCTCAACCTCATCTATATTGAGACGGCTGAGCTGGACGGGTTAGTAACTGAGCACATGGATGTAAACGTCAACCTGTTCATCTGTTATTATTGTGTACCAGAGCCATCGTCTGCCTCTCTTTTCCTCGTCTGTCACAGGGAGACCAACCTGAAGGTGAAGCAGGCTCTGACACTCACAGGAGACCTGGGCAATGACATCCAGAAACTAGCAGCATTCAGTGGTGAGCGACTGATGCACATAATGGACCTGCAAAGAATCTGCACTGTATCAGGTTGCCAGGGCATTCCTAAGTGGTTTCTAAGGTGTTCAGAGTAATTGCTAGGGTATTACTAAGAGTGAATTGTACAAAACAAAAGCATCCATGCTGTGTAGAACCCTTATTAAACACACTGTATCAATATTGTGTATCTCAGGTGAGGTGCGCTGTGAGCCTCCAAACAACCGTCTGGATAAGTTCACAGGAACTCTGACGGTGGGAGGAGAGACGTTTTCGCTGGATAACGAGAGGATTCTGCTCAGAGGATGTACCCTCAGAAACACAGAGTGGTGCTTCGGCCTGGTGGTGTTCGGAGGTGCAAAACCATAAACTAAAAATGGGTGTATGAAGTCTACGTATAATTAAATGTTATATATTTAAATTCTCCAAATCCGGTTAGGTCCTGACACGAAGCTCATGCAGAACTCGGGCAAATCCATCTTCAAGAGAACCAGCATCGATCATCTCATGAACTTCCTGGTGATGTTTGTAAGTAGATGTGTGTCATCACAGCATGTCCTTAAAAACGTTTGAGCGACAAAATGGTTGATTTCTCATCCCACGCATTTGTTAGATTTTTGGTTTTCTGGCCTTCATGTGCACCATCCTGTCCATTGGTAATGGCATTTGGGAATACATAGAGGGGAATTCCTTCATTACCTTCCTCCCCAGGGCTGATGGGGCGAATGCATCTCTCTCAGCATTTCTCACCTTCTGGTCCTACGTCATCATCCTCAACACCGTGGTTCCCATCTCTCTCTATGTCAGGTCAGAACTTATACACCTGGAGTTAGTTCACCCCACAATGAAAATCCTGGCATTATTTACTCACCATCATATCATTCCAAACCTGAATGACTTTTGGAGAAGAATGTTGGTGACAGCTTAGGTTCCAAAACGGTTTGGTTACCAACATTCTCAAAATATGCTTATATTAATTCAGCATTCTAATATAATGATTTGTAATAAAAGAAAATGGTATAAAATTTACTTTTTTTTGCTCTCTCAATAGTGTTGAGATCCTTCGTCTGGGGAACAGCTATTTTATTGACTGGGACCGTAAAATGTACCACGTCAAGAGTGACACACCAGCCCAGGCCAGGACGACCACGCTCAATGAAGAGCTGGGTCAGATAAAATATATCTTCTCTGATAAGACGGGAACTTTAACCCAGAACATCATGACCTTTAACAGGTGCTCCATCAACGGAAAATCATACGGTAAGAGCTCAAAGAGTGGTCTCACATTCAACCATTTCAACAAAAAAGTGTCGAATTGAGCTGTTTTGATGTTCCTCAGGGGAGGTTGTGGATTTTGCCGGGCAGAGGGTTGAAGTCACTGAGGTTAGTCAAAAACTGTATTACACAGATGCATATTTTCTCTAGAATTGGTTCTGTATGTTGAACTTTAACAGTAGTAATGTTGGCTTTTTTTCCTTCAATATTCAGTATTTCTCACAAATATTCACTGAAGTAGAAAAAAAGTGTGATTCTAGTCTCCCTTATGAATTAAAAACATTTTTTTATGTTCTTCCTCATTTCTAGAAGACAGAGAAGGTCGATTTCTCCTGGAACTCTCTTGCCGACCCAAAGTTCTTTTTCCATGACCACAAGCTGGTGGATGCGGTGAAGTCCGGCTCTCCAGAGGTCCAGAACTTCTTCCGTCTGCTGGCGCTCTGCCACACTGTCATGCCTGAGGAAAAAACTGAAGGTGAGTGCATGCTCTACAACACAGTTATTCACAGTGGATCCTCAACATCTGTATACTCTATACAGTTTACATTGATTCAACCAAATCGGTCTGCAGCACAGACACCGGAATGAATTATTCAGAATATATTACACCACTGATCAAAAGTTTATTTATTTATGCTGCCTTAGTGAAAATTCAGTAATTCTTTATTCGTTATGTTTTTGTTTCTCCACAGGAGAGCTATTTTACCAGGCTCAGTCTCCAGACGAGGGGGCTCTGGTCACTGCGGCAAGGAATTTCGGCTTTGTGTTTCGTTCTCGTACCCCAGAGACCATCAGTCTGGTGGAGATGGGAGCTCCCACCACCTATGAGCTACTGGCGGTGCTGGACTTCAACAACGTCCGCAAGAGGATGTCTGTTATTGGTGAGAGCATGCATGTGTTACCCTTCAGACACATTCAGGAATATAACAACACAAAGTTAAGTAGATGTGTGTTTCTTCAGTTCGTAATCCAGAGGGCAAGCTGACTCTGTACTGTAAGGGAGCTGACACAATTATTTTCGAGAGGCTGCATCCACTGTCTTCCAAACTCATGGAGGTCACCACAGAACACCTTAATGTGAGTTACATTTGTGTTCCCATAACACTGTGTGAGTGTGCGTGTTACTCATGTCTGACTAACACGAACCCAGGAATATGCTGGAGAGGGTCTGAGGACTCTGGCTTTGGCTTATAAAGACTTGGATGAAGACAAGTTTGAGGAATGGAAAGAGCGCCACCATGAGGCCAGCACCTCGATGGAGGACCGTGAGGCAAAACTGGATGCAATTTATGAAGAGATCGAGAAAGATTTGCTGGTAAAGTCGCCATCACACAGAATGCTGAAGCTCCCACAAGAGTGTTTGCTTCTCTAGATGTTCCTCTTTCAATGTACAACCCTAATTCTAGAAAAGTTGGGCCTTTTTGTAAAACGCAGTAAAATCAAGAATCTGGAATTTGTTAATTCTCTTTAACTTCTATTAAACTGACAAAAGTACAAAGTGAAAAAATGTCCCAACTTTTCCGGAATTGTTGTACTACAGTCCTGTTCCCCATGTACATACTATGTACTAATTATAGTAATTACAATAACTATGTAATAACTATGTACTAACCCTAAACCTACCCCTAAACCTAACCCTACCCCTTACCTTGTATTACCAGAACTTTCTTAGATAAATACACTGTAAGTACACTATAAGTACATGTAAGTGCACGTACTGTAAAATAAAGTTCAACCGGGATTTCTCTTATTTCTAAGTATCTATTCTTATGCAAAGTTTGTTTATGTGTGCATTCAGCTCCTTGGTGCTTCAGCAGTTGAGGATAAACTTCAGGACGGCGTGCCTCAGACCATTGAGCAGCTCGCCAAAGCTGACATCAAAATCTGGGTGTTGACTGGAGATAAACAGGGTAAGTTCACTCACTTACTTGCCACAAATTGAGCTTTTAATGGCTGCTAAGCCTTCTCAAAAGAGGCCAACCTGTTGGTTTATGCTGGTTTGGTGCAGGTCTAATTGATGTTTTCACTACTGTTCATGAATACCATTGCGATGTCCCACAGAGACGGCCGAGAACATTGGTTATTCTTGTAATATGCTGCGAGAGGAAATGAAAGAGATCTTCATAGTGGCCAGCAACACAGCCGAGGAAGTGCGAGAGGAGCTTGTGTGAGTTTCATCTGTCTCTCCTAAATCATTTCAAATGGATCACAATTAATGCATCCATACTCTATGTTCAGGAATGCCAGGAAAAAGATGTCACCAGAATCAGGGGATGAGCCACCCATTGAGAAGAGCAGATTCCTGGGTAAAAAATCTCAGGTGGTGGAAGACGAGAAGGTCAATGGAGAGTACGGACTGGTAATTAATGGCCACAGTCTGGTAAGAGAAATCCAACAATCTGCAATAATACACATTTAATTCATATAAAATGGTTTAAATCCTTGTATCTACCAATACTCTGTGCTCAGGCATTTGCTCTGCAGAAGGACATGCAGTTGGAGCTGTTGAGGACCGCATGTATGTGCCAAACGGTCATCTGTTGCAGGGTCACCCCTCTCCAGAAAGCTCAAGTGGTGGAACTTGTCAAGAAGCACAAGAAAGCTGTGACTTTAGCTATTGGAGATGGAGCCAATGACGTCAGCATGATCAAAAGTGAGTGTTTCTCAGAAGGACAGAGAGCATTATTATATGCATTCTTAAGAAATCAAGAGTTGGTGTTAATCTAGGAACTTTAGAATAAAAAGTTGTCTGTTTAAAAATATATCTTTCTACTCCTCATGACCTCTATAGCTGCACACATCGGCGTTGGCATTAGTGGGCAGGAGGGCATGCAGGCGGTTCTCTCCAGTGACTTCTCCTTCGCTCAGTTCCGTTACCTCCAGCGCCTCCTGTTGGTCCACGGCCGCTGGTCCTATCTGCGCATGTGTACGTTTCTGCGCTACTTTTTTTACAAGAACTTCACCTTCACCTTTGTCCACTTCTGGTACGGCTTCTTCTGCGGCTTCTCTGCACAGGTGAGATGGAAAAAAAAAATAATTCAATCACATCACATGAACATGGTTTATAGTTTAGTGGTGGACCAGGTGCGTTAATCAGATGACATTTGGTCATTTTGAAAATAAAAATGAATGTACACTCAACCTACCATTATACCACCCCCTCCCTTCTTTTTTATTTAATAACAGAGTTTAATTTATTTCAATTTTCCAAAATTGTGTACTATATTTGATATCATGAAATTATTATATACAGTACAGTCTAAGTGAAATGCACATATTTTTTCTTAAGATGGTCATATGATGCAAATAAAAATTTTCCTTTCTCTTTGGATTGTTACAAGCTCTTGGTGCATAAAGAAGATCTGTAAAGTAGCAAAGACTAAAGTCGCAAACCCAAAGAGATATTCTTTATCACAGTTAAGACTCTGCCATGCCCTCCTAAAACAGGTAGTTCTAACATGCCCCCACATGTCTACGTCACTATGTGGGAAGATTTGCACAACACTGCCGAAATATTCACACAAAGAAAGAAGCCGCAACTTGTATTCCCCACTGGATGCAAAAAGTGCCTGGTTTATAATTGGATTTGTTGTTTTTGTCTTGTTTCTACACCATTTTTTTCTGCGTGCAATATTTATGTATTTTTTATATATTGTATGTTTTTTCAAGAATTAATCCCAATTTAAATGAATTGTTTTTCAATTAAAATTGTATGATTAGCAAAACAAATTGAGGTAAAATGTGGACTATAAAATTTTCGTGAACTTTCAGAATTTTTTTGCATGCATCTTACAAATTACATTACACCATTTTTGTGTTTTCTGCTCTCTCCATAGACTGTGTATGATGAGTGGTTCATTACGCTCTACAACCTGATATATACTGCTTTACCCGTTATTGGCCTCAGTCTCTTTGATCAAGTATGTCATATATCACTACACCACACCCCTGGATTAGCATGCAACATTCAGCATCATTCAGCTAAGTTTATTCATGAACATGTGTGCATGTGCAGGATGTAAACGACCGCTGGAGTTTCCAGTATCCCCAGCTGTACGCTCCGGGTCAGCTGAACCAGTATTTCAGTAAGATGGCCTTCGCGAGGATCCTGCTGCACAGCTGCTACAGCTCACTCATCCTCTTCTTCGTCCCTTGGGCAGCCATGTGTGACACCGTCAGAGATGACGGCAAAGACATCGCAGATTATCAATCCTTTGCCCTGCTAGCGCAGACCTGCCTGCTCATTGCCGTCAGTGTGCAGGTAAACTCTCATTCAATAGCATACACGCACACACAAAAACATGCACAAACAGAATCCACAAAAGTCATTGAGAATTACCACATTTACATCAAATACTTGTAAAAAAAAAATGTAATCTTTAAAACTTTACATTTTAGCAATGCATTGGTTCAGTCAAATCATATTGAACACATACTGAAAAGTGACCCTAAAATTATTGAACATTGGCTTAAGAGTTCATTTTTGAGATCTCTGTACTGTATACTGTAACGTTCAAACGCTCGGTGTCTATACGATTTTTTAAAATGTTTTTCAAAGAAATCTCTGTTGTTCACCAGGGTTGCATGTATTTTTTGAAAAATACAAAGCAAAAAAATTAAAAATAAAAGTGTGAAATGTTATTACAACTTAAATGAGCTGTTTTCTATTTGAATATACTTTAAAATGTACTTTATTCCTGTGATGCAAAGCTGAATTTTCAACATCATTACTCCAGTTCTCAGTGTCACATGATCCTTCAGAAATCATTTTTCTTATTTTTATCAATGTTATCAATGTTATCAATGTTGAAATCAGTTGTGCTAGTTTATATTTTTGTGGAACCCAACCGTGATACATTTTTACATGTTATCAGAATGTTAACAGCATTTATTTTAGATACATATCTTTTGTAACATTATAACCATCACTTTTCATCAGTTTAATCTGTCCTTGCTAAATAACAGAATAAAAAAAATATTAATGGCCCCAACATTTTAAATGGTCTCATGCATACAATACAAATGTTTCTGTGTATTTAAGCTGGGTCTGGACACATACTATTGGACGGCAGTGAATCAGTTCTTCCTGTGGGGCAGTCTGTCGATGTATTTTGCCGTCACCTTCACCATGTACAGCAACGGCATGTACTTGATCTTCACGTCCTCTTTTCCTTTCATCGGTGAGTGTCCGTCGATCCCAACCACATCTACTCATCCTGCTGTTTGTGTTTTAAACAGCTCCAACTGACTCAATCTTTCTCAGGCACTGCAAGAAACTCCCTGAACCAGCCGAACATGTGGCTGACCATGTTCCTGACCACCATACTGTGCGTACTACCTGTTGTGGCTAAACGGTTCCTCTTCATCCAACTCAAGCCCACTATCAACGACAAGGTGGGTTCAAGTTCGGTGGTCACCTCAATTGATTCAAAATGCAATATATCAGTGTTGTAGTATTTGAGACAGAATACGATGCCATTTTCGTGGATCCTGGTCATTTCCTGGACTCCTCTTGATTCATGCTTGACTCTGACACGACACTCTGGTCTTGACTTAGACTTAAATGAGCTGGTCTCCACTAAAACGCTGCAATATATGAACCCAAGAGTGATGAGATTTCATCGTTTTTTTTTTCAGAAGAATATTGTATGATGGAGTTTGACTGGCATTGACAGGCATCTTGTACTAGATGTTTATTATTTATAGTAGTTCTTCTCCAAAACTGCATATAAACTCTCTCGCCAGGATGACGATGTGAGATCTTCCTCCTTTAATGAGTAGAACGCGTGTGTTGAATGAGTCAGAGCTGTGGGATGCAGCGGCAACAGTGAAGCGCAATGTCAAAGTTATTTCTGGAATCCACAATCAGTGGTGTCACAATCTCATGAGCAGGAGTCGTTCATACTCAAAATGACTACAGGGTTTAGCCTTATGTATTCTTTCCTGTCAATATACTGCATATTTGCATATTCTGCTCTACAGGTGCGCCATAAGGTCAGACAGGCCAAAGCTGTGCCTCCGACACCTCCTCGCAAATTCCCTCGACGACGAATCAGTACACGACGATCTGGTTATGCCTTCTCTCATGCTCGCGGCTATGGAGACCTTGTCACCTCTGGACGCTTCCTGCGGATTCCAGTTAAGACCAGATCGGTTCTCTTCCCCCACACTGACACGCCGGTGGCTGACAGCACACCTCAGACATACCGAACCATTTTAGAGGAGGCTCAGAGTCCCTAAAGTTCCTTATTCTGTTTTATATGTACAGTATATTCACTTGGGATTACTTACCGTCAAGATTGGTTTCACCTTTTGGCAATGGTAATATTTAAATAATAAAGGACAGATATTCTTACAGGGGCTTAAAATATTTCACATAGGAGTAAGTGAGGTAGTGAAGTGAAGCTATGAAGCTGGTTTTAGCTGTGATTAGTGGCTGAGTATAAAACTTGAGTGGTTTCTTAATGTTGTATTAACAACACCTACGTATGTACACAGAAACACTTAACAATAAATCACCCATATGGCTCTCATGTATTAAGACCAGGGGACATAAAAAATATGTTTTTTATTTTTATTTAGGACATTCATTTTACCATTAATCCATTCACATAAAAAGAGGCCTAGGGATTATTCAAGAAGAGCTTCAAACAAGCAGTTTTCATGGGCTTTTAATTGTGTGACCATTTCATGTGTTTTGTATGTTCCTTTTTTGATTCTTTTTTTATCAGTGAATGTTTGAAATGGCAACCAAAATGCTTTGATATGTCATCCTTCTTTATCATGTTTTGTACAAAGATGCAAATGTGCATTGATTAGTGATGAATACAATAAACTTAAAAACAAAAATCTTTATGCATTTTTTGTTTTTGTATTTGTCTAATTTATATATGTACTGTAACATCAATCAGATTAAATCTATTTTATTAGTATTTGTGGTGACACATGTTCAGCACTCAGCTCAGTGCATTTGTGGAACAAACTATTTTAATCAAATAATTCAAATTCATCAATTTATGAATCCACTTTATATTAAGTGTCTTTAACTACTATGCAATAACATTTCCAGTAAATTAATCATTTGATATAATGTATTTAATCTGTACATTGCACTTTTTTTTAACAGTACAATGTACTTATATTATATTTAAACTGCATGTAATAACATCTTAATTTCTGTAGTTTTATATATAATTATACTATAAAATAACTATTATAATAATATAACTATAATTCTAGCCCAATCCTTAAACTTAACCATATCACAAAACCTGTCCCTAACCTTACACATATCATTTTATATTATATTACATATCATATTACAAAATGACTACAAGGTTGATGGAGTGATCCAGTTTTTCATTGTTTTCTGCCTGAGTGTAATGGATGTACTGGAGGTTTGAGTGACAGGCCACTTGTTTTTTTTTTTTTTTTTTTTTTTTATTGAATGGGATAAAAGATATTTACATATAAACGCTGAACAGTTCCTTCATGTAATATTTTGGGTGAGCCATCTATTTGGCATATGACAGCTGGCAACAGACACGCTTTGCTTGTTTTGAGTCTCATATTACTTTACATATAGAATACCTACAAACTATATTTAAACTATCATTCAAAATAATAATAATAATAATAATTAATTCAAACTTTAACATACAGATCACAAAACACAAAATAAAAAACAGATAATTTAATAATAATGCAGGGAAATAATTGAGAACTCGCCCTGAGATGCGGGTCAGGTGTCACCAGCACTTTACTAAATTTGGGTGGAAGCTGCTCCATATTTTCAAACCCGCAGCGTAATGGCAGTATTGGTTGAGGTGACGTGGATGGGTGACCTGCATGGGTTCCCCGCATTTAGCGAGTACCGTTTGACCTGGTAAAGATAATGTTACAGTCATTTTAATGTTGTGATGGTGCAGCATCTTGTGGGTAGTAGGAGAAATGCACCCAGATACCTTCAAAAAAATATATAGGCTATAGCTATAAAAATGCAACAGGTTCATTATTATCTGTACATAAAATAATTTATATGACCCAAGAGTACAAAATCTAGCATATTCACTGACAACCAACGAGATATTAAACAGACTCAAAATGTTCCATCAAGTTAATCATTAATAATTTTCAACATGCTCCACGGGGATGTTTACCTAAAGTAGCTACACTCATAATTTTCCTCAATCCCAAAATGAATTAATTCTGACTAGTTCTGTAGAGACTGTAGAAAGCATTTTTTAGATGTAGGCTACCTTATACTTTGTAATAGATGTTTTTACCATGTTTTATAATTTCAAATTACATCTAGTTTCTACCACCGATCTGACTCTTTATATGACCTACCTGTAAATAAATATTCCTGGAGGAGAAACTCCAGTAGGATTCAACATATTTTGTAAAGGCTTAGACTACGCTTAAACTTTATAAAAACATTTTTTATTAAATATTAACTGTTTATTTATTTCTGAATCTCATGATGGAGGACCACACACAAGAAATGCATTGACCCTGCTGAACCAGTGTCTTCTGGACACATTAACATGTGAGAACTTATATGTACTTATATGCAAAATTCAATTATGTGCAATAAATAATATTATAATGCAATAATTTAATAAACTTAATGACACAGATTTTATAGTCATAATACCATAAATTGAAACACACTAAACTAAATATAAAAACTTTATCTTCCTGGGTGTTTACTTCGTGTGTATCATGATTATTGTTTAATTAACAGTTTAATTTGTGGTTTGCATTTTGTTCTCTGATGTTGCATATATTAATTGTTCCTACACAGAGAGGAATGCAATGTTATGCACAGCAATGTCTTTTTCTCTGCACAGCTCATACTAGCAGATAAACATGAATTGATTGAACTGAATAACACTCCATGGTCCTAGTTTCAGGTTTAAATTGTGCCTTATATATGTGAAAAAATGACTCTGAAGTACCATTTCCTCAAGCTTGAGTTGGTTCTGTAGTCAATTGACAGTTGCCAAGTAAACAACACGTACATTAAGTTGTTACAAATGGATCACTTTTCATTTCTCTCATGCATGTATGCATAGGGATTTGAAAAGGTCCTTCATATTATGCTGGATCAAGTGTGTAACCATTTCTTAGCCATGGGGTGGACCAAAACCCCTTTTTTTAATATGTCAAAAGTTGCTCCATTATCGATTTTTGCCTCATCACATTTAATAATGAATCACTTAAAAGATTTATATTTTTGAGCCCAAAATGGCAACATTTTATATATATATATATATATATATATATATATATATATATATATATATATATATATATATATATATATATATATATATATATATATATATATATATATATATATAAAGTCAAGCAGTTTTCATTACTGCATAATACTATTTGTTGTTTAGAATTTCTATCGTAAAAAAAATACATATGTTTTTCTACTTGCTCTCATTTACAATTAAAACTTGACTATCTCAGTCATTTTGACATGATTGAGAGTGCTGAGGAAGACCATCCTAACAAAAAAGAAAGCGGTGTGATGTGTAGAAAAGTGCAGCAGAGCAAAATCAATAATTAAAAACATTGGGGTGGTCGATTTTACCATATCGGACAACACAGGGCTGGTGGTTATACAGCCGTGTTGGATAAACTTTTATTTTTTCAATGAATTAATACCTTATTTGCCACCTTTTTCAGGAAACATACCAGCAGTTTCTGTTACTTTGTTTCAGGGCTTTGCGAAAGTTTCATCACCCTCACAACAAGTCTTGACAGATCCAGCAAGCAAAACATGAGCTCAGGATTTTAGGAACGGCACCGGAAGTGGAGCAGTTGTTAGAGGGTGATTGAGAAACACGGGAGTCGGAATGTGGGCGGCTCTAGAAAGGTGCTTTTAGTTCAATGTGACAAACCGACCTGCAAGTTTCTAGTCAGTTGTGAGAAAGTCAAGGTTCTGAGAAGAGTTTCATGTGCTCTGATTGACTACTGAAAGAAACGGAGTATACCTGACGAGAGAAATTCGTTACCAATGAACCTATATAGGAGTTTTGGGAATCTTCTGGAGAGTTGGGTGACCAAAGGCCACCAGGATTTATACTTACAGCCTGGACCTGGTGTGGATGGATTCGATTCCCTTTCTAGGGGCTCTGTCCCACTATCCAATGTGAAATCTGAATCTGAGGACTCCGGATTTGAGACGGTTAGTACAACTAGTCCTTGTCATTTTCACCAGTGTAGTGCTTTGACATCTGAAGAATCCCAGCCAGTTTTTGGCTCTACAGAGGATGAGGTTCGACCTTCATCCCCGTCTCCTTCTATGTGCTCTTCCTCATCCTCAAGTGTTGATCTCAGCTCGGTGGCTCTAAAAACGACACATCTGGAGGTGGAGCAAGTCTTGAGACGGACAGATTCAGGCTCATGGAGAGGACCCCTGCAGCAGACTGAAAGGGGGACCGGAGGGCCACGGTATCGCTCTAACACTGCCTCATTTCCATCCAGCTTCCACTCAAACTGCTCCAGGCCACGTCATCGGCTTGCACTTCCAAGGAGAACTCATTCACAACCTCCAGATTCCAAGAAAGCGGAGCTGTACAGAAAATGCCTAAAGTCAGACCAACATGGCCCACCAGGAGACATCCAGCTGGAGGTGAGCTTTATACACATTCAGATCTAGGCTGAAGACCTATGATGTTTCTTGAGATGTATAAAGGGTTAAGTTGAATTAGTTTTATTTGTATGATTTGTTTTGGTCTGTTTTTCTCTGTTATTTTGCTAATTCTATTTATTTCAGTTGTTTTGTTGATGCTTCTTTTTTCCTAATAACATGTATATAAATTTTACACATTTGCAAATATTTTAGCTATTTTTTTATTGCTTGCATTTACTTTTCATACAAACTGCTTTGTTATACTAGGGAACACTGCTAGGGTTAGATGATCTCTTTATATTGCATAAAATAACTCTCTTTTATCATTAATGTAATCATGCTCTTCCGTCTGTGAACATGTGCTTTGTTACCTCATTGTGCATTTTTTCAGATGCACTTACATGACATATATATAGTGCTCATTTGTCATGTCACACACGTGCTCATCGCATGCCAAAATGACTTATTTGTGCACATTTTTGTCATATGCATAGCTGACTTTCTGTATTCATCACCAACTCTAATTTTTTATGTCTTGTGAAAAATAAATGACAAGCAAGATTCAAAAAAGCTTTAAATATCATGGTTGCTTTCTTTAACTTCGGTTTAAAATAGAAATTCATGAATTATTTATCATAATCTATGGTAATATGATTTTCTTTATTTCATAATTATAAAAAAAAAATGCATAGCAATTTAACTAGTAACAATAGATGACATGGCCATGGTCAAAGGCACAGCTGAATGCACTTTGACCTGCATCATGTGAATCTTCATGGTTAAGAATGACAAGCAGTTAAGCTGCATAACCTTTTATGACCAGGTCAGGTACTTAATGAGCAGGTTACTCTTTACATATTTAACCCCAGTGAAACTTGCAAAACATTCTCTTGAAGACACACGATGCACAGTCTAGACATCCTTTTAAAGGACTCAGGTCTGGACCTGTGTCGTGAGATGCTGATCACTCGCCCTAAGACTGTGATCCGGCCGGTTCAGGTGAGAGAGGAATGACTGGAACGGTGCCAGGACGCTGACAGCAATGTGTGGGTGCTGAGAATGAATGCCAGCGATGATAGATCTGTGCCAAACATGTCTCAACGTTATCAGCGGGAACATGGGGAAAGAAAACTTTATTAAAAAACTATCATTTCCTTTAAAAAAATAACAAATGACATTTTTTCTATAATTTTGAAAGATAAATGTCATGTTTATATTCTAGTTGTTAGAATTTTTGAAATAGAGAAGACTTAAGGGGCTTGTTGTCAATTAGATGTTATGTTTAAACTTAAGCTTGAATTTAAGATTGATGTATTTGAAATGCTTATAAAATGTCCACCCATTTAGATTACACAGTTTTAACATAAACTAATGAACTTATTGTGATGCATATTTGTCAGTCATACATAAATGAAAAAGGTAAGAAAACGATTTCTGTAATCATACTAATAAAGTGAGTGGTAACAACTTTACAGTCCTGTTCTGCATTTACATACTGTTTATTATAGCAATTACAATAACTGGGTAATAACTACTAACCCTGAGCCTACCCCTAAACCTAATCTTAACCCATCTAGTTACCTTATACTACCCAGTACTTTAAGTATACTGTACACCGTAAGTGCATGTACTGTAATGTGTGTTTTAAATACACTAAAAGCAGGTTTATATAAATCTAATAAATCTAATTTGTTTCAATCGCACACAATTTATCTAACTGGTTATTGCTTGTTTTATAGCTAGCCATATTATAAGCATGTTTATTTGTTTTCATAGTAAACAGATTTATGTTGATTTGAATAAATGCATTTTTAAAATGTTTACATGAAATCAAATAGATGAAAATAACTTTTTTATTTTTAAGTGCAGAAATCTCACATTTAGGCTTAAGTGCTTATTTATTTATTTATTTTTTGAATGAAATTATAAAAAATACAAAAAATAAAAAACACTGACATATTATATATATATATATGGTTTAAATATATATATATATATATATATATATATATATATATATATATATATATATATATATATATTGTATGTATATATATTGTATGTATATATATATATATATATATATATATATATATATATATATATATATATATATATATATATATATTTATATATATATATATATTGTATGTATGTATATTGTGTATATATATATATCATTTTATTAAGCTATTTGTCAGTTTCCAGATTTCCTTGTAAAAATGCAACACTGCTATCAAATAATGACTCTGAGCAGCAAAATTTAAGCTGTGGGGCGGGACAGCTTCAACCAATAGCTGAAAGGGGGAGTGTTCAGAAAAAAATGGTTAAAAACAGTCAGTCATTATTTTTGTCAATCTGTTTGGTCATTTAAGTAATTAAAAATGAAAATAATTTTTTTATGTGCATTCACTTCCTTTAAGGGACCTCGGTTGTTCAAACTGCAAAGTTCAAAAGCAGCTCACAATAGATATTCATAATTATAATATTTAAACTATTTAGTACTAAGAACTGAGAATTCTTAATCTAGAACATGTTTTGCATTTTATACAGTACAAATTTATCAGCTTTTTATACCCCACCAAAATAGATACCAAAAGCTTTACTGGGAGTCTTAATGAATTCAGGTCTTGATCTCTCTGTCCCAGCAGCTTGTGGAGAGTGATCATTGCAGGCTGGACAAGCTGTCTCCAGGGTTGCTGTACCTGGAGCAGGTGTGCAGGATGATGGAGAACATTGCAACGCTACAGCAGCAAAACTACAGCCTGCAGAAAGAGGTGGAGATCCTGAAGAGTCAGCATGCTGAAAAAGAGGTTAGAGACACTGATACTTCACACAAAGCTTGCTTTTGTTAGGTCTTATAATCAAGACTTTCCAGTTCTGTTTTGCTGCCAAGTTTGTTAGTTTGCCGAAAGAGGTGTCGCGTGTCAAAATGACGTCTTATTGTTTCCAGTAAACTGAAACCTCATATTTCAAGCACATTAACTCACTAATTAAATGTTTCCAGCTTAGAAGCTTTCATGAGGAGGAAATAAGCTATCCAGCCAGCCGAAGTTTACAGATTCTGGGTCATGAAGATCCACCCAGCGAATCGACTCACCTAAAAGAACCCATGGGATTTCGTCACAGATCAGTATCTGACACTCAGGCAGCCGTCGGCCGGCACAGTGAGTCTTTCTGACAGATGAACTCAGTGCAAGTTCAAAATTTTGCTAAAAATGATTGGTTTGGTGGATGTCTGTTAAAATAGATGTCTACCCTACAGGGAGAACAAGGTTTTTTCGAGACAAACCTATTGTAGATGTCTTAGTTGAGGAACCTGATGGTAAAGATCCTGTAAGTAAATAATGAGTGGGCCAAAAATTCATCATTTACTCACCCTCACATTTTTCTAAATATGTGTGTTTTTTTATACTGTTGAGTTCATTATTATGACAGACTGTCCAAGCTGCTTTTCATACAATGGAAGTGCATTTTATCTACAGCTGATGAGATTTTTAGTGAATAAAGTATTTTGTTTCAGCCAGTTTCTCACTAAAAGCTATTGCATAGCATCAGAAGACTTATAAAGTCATAAGTTCATATACTTTTATGATGCTTTTATAGCACTTTTTGGAGCCTCTGGTCCTCATCCACTTTTCAACATTCTACTAGACGTTTCGTTAGAGTTCCGTAAAAATAAGTCTTGTTTTGGAACAACATAAGGATGAGTAAATGACTGAATTTCATGTTTGTATGAACTATCCCTTTAAGAGTAATATTAGTCTAATTAGCATGAGTTATCATATGACTGTTCCTCTGTATGTTCAACCAGTTACCAGGAAATGAGCCAAAAAAGCTGAGTAAGATCCAAAAGCTGAGATTTGCATCATTCAGAACACAGGAGACACGACAGTCTGACAAAGAAAGCAAAAGGTAAATTTGCCAACATTTTGAATGATTATGTATCATTTTAACATTTACTAATGTTCATTTATTTAACAAGTGTATCTTAATATATGTACCTTTATTAAAAGCTTACAGCCTAAGAAGAAAACAAGAATGCCAAGCTTTTTCAGTAGGAGTAGAAGTATGACTACACGTCTCTAACATTGATGCCCAGTGATGGTGATTCACATCTCCCATTTACCTGAGGATTATGGCACTTTTATATATATATATATATATATATATATATATATATATATATATATATATATATATATATATATATATATATATATATATAGCTTGTTTTATTCAAGTATTTAAGACTGCACTTAAATTAAGTACTGAGTAGTACTAAAAGTCTTCATGTACTTAATGGATACTTGTTGTTTGGAACTGTGAGTCCACTTTGTTTATGTAAATACTATTGTTTATAAATTTGCAATGCAAAATGCTTCCAATGTTTAGTTTTCATCGCTAGATCCACTCATTGTATTATTGTTATTTTCTCATTTATCATGATCTCAGTCTGTAAAGCTTTGCTGCTAGAATTAGTTAGTTTGTAATACTAGGTTGATTTTATAACAATTGTTTAATATAATAAAATATACAATACACCACTTCACTTGCAAGATTACAAACTCATACAAGTTGACAATTCCCGTAGGAGTATCTGATGTTTTTTAAAAGAGAGAGAGAGAGAGATTTTAATATACTGTTACACCACAGTACAAAATAATAACTGACTTTTTCTATAGTATGTAGGATATAAATTTATTCACAACTATCAGAAAAGGCTACAAACAGAAATTGATGCTTGATTAACCATGAAGATGTCAACTTTTGAACAGGGTAAATTGTCTACATTCAGCTCTGTCTTGTTGAATATATGTAAGTATCTGTAATATCATATAAATATCCATCAGGTCAACAATGCATTTACAAAAAGTATACATATATATATATATATATGATCCGTCATATTTATAATTTATTTATTTTTTACTTATATTTGGGCTGGCATGTCTAAAGAGGGTGTAAGCATAATAGCCTGGCCACTTACAGCACCTAACATTAAGTTTAAGTTTAGACCAAACAAACAGTTTGATGTTTAAATTCTTTATTGGTCTTCATTTTACCCAGGATGGGGGAGATAGACTTCCCTTGGCATTCCCATGTAAAGAGATGTCAATGACGAACACATCCAAACAAGAGATCGAGGGCTATAGGGAAACCAGTTCATACATTAAAAATACATTTACTCTGATATTTCATATCTCTGTCTTTGCACAGAAGTGTTCTTTTCACTTCAAGTTCACATAGCATCCCGTACTATTAAACATACAGATACATCAGTGACCCTTCGGAGGAGATGAATGTGTGTTGCTTAAGGTTTTCAGATGGTGGAATAGAGTTGTGCCGGTCATCCGTCCTATCCGTTCTACATAATGCCACAGGAGGAAAGAGGGTTGGCTATGTGGCAAGTGCAAGCCGACTCACAGTACTGTCGCACCGTCTGATAGCAGCTGCGGTCACCGTCACTGGCCCACTGCACGGTCCCCGCCGGATCAGACGGCAACCGGCTGAGGATGCTGGTGTTGATGGCCAGCGCGGCAAGCCCATAGTCGGTAAAGAGTACGGTCTCGCGGCGGCAAGTGGGGCAGGAGATGAACTTGTACTTGGGACAGGACTCATACAAGATCTGCAGGCACTCCTCACACACCGAGTGCAAACAGGACAGGATGCGAGGGCGCTTGCCGGCAAAGTTATAGGTGTGTCCACATGTGGGGCAGTCCAGCGGTTCGCACGGCATCACCGGGCCTGAGGAGGTGGAGGATGAGGAGGAAGAGGTGGAGGAAGAGCGGAGCACGTACTGATTGACGATGACGTTGTCCATCTTGTAGTGGAACTGGTGGTAGCAGATGTCAGATGTGCTGGCCTTGCGCTGGGCAAGATAACTTGCTTCACGGCGGAGGATGGGGGCAGGAGGAGACACTAAGGGTCTGGGTGGGACCACGGTGTTGCCGTTGACCTCTATGTGTAGGTCGCCACATGCCTGGTTGATGATCACCTCCCCCTCGCCTCCTCCATCCCAGGCCACACGGGGAGGTGGGGCATAGCGAGGCTGGGTCACTGGGACCGGACACTCCCGAGGGAACTTTTCCGACTGGATGATCTTGACAGTGTCCATGGGGATTGTCACAGGTTGGCGCCGCAGGCAGGACATTCACTCTTAGGCTTGGTGTTCTTGGCTAGAGGAACTGGGTGTAGAGTACGGTCCTGCAGAGGATGTCTTCAGTGCACTGGGGGAGGACACTCAGCCATTGCAGGGGACATGAGGACGGATGGGTTTGTCCATTGCTGTCTCAAAGTCCCTCGTTGGTCACAGGCTGCGTCACCCCGAGTCTTTATGTGGTAGAGAGGGGCAAAGACTTCCAGCCAGTGCACGGTATAAAAAAAGCCTTGACGGACAATAGAGAACTGTGTCTTGCTTCGGAGGTAACGAGAACTTGCAGTTTGTGGTTCTAGTGGTGAACAAAGTCTTGAGGCAACCACTTACACCCTGTTTACTGATATTGCACAACTGAGAGTTGTTAATTTGATGTAACCGAACACTTACTTACAAATGAATGGCTGAACACTACGAAGTGTGTCACACTCAATATTAGAAGATATGTTGGCAATTGTTTCAGTGTTTGCACTGTTACAGCACATTTATTAGGACATAAATACAATAACGACCTAAATACAGAGTACCTTGAAGAGAATCTTAGGATCTTACTAAGAAATACTGTTTAGCTTAATACGGTTGTTAGCCAAATGTCCATAGACTGTCTCATAGTTTGCTTAGTGAGTTTCAGAAAGGAACTGATGCAACAAATATAACAGAAACTAAATCCATCTCAGTGTCACAACCTTCTTCCTGTTTCAGGTCCCCGTTGTGGTATGGCCTTGCCCTGTTCTTGCTTCTCCTTGGGATTGGCTATGCTTACACCTCCCTGACCTTTGTTCTGATAAGATTCTCGGGGAGGTGCTCACGTGGCATTGGAAAGATCTGGAAGGTGTTCTCCCAGTCCTTAAAAGAACAGAATTCCTTAAGGGTTCGGCAGTTGAGCTTGACAGATTGTGCGTCCACTCTTTGGTGTCGTGACAGGTCCAAGAGTGTCTCAGGAGTCTCGCCAGACCTTACTTGCTTCCGGCACTTTTCCCAAAGTGGCGCAGATATGCAAACTCATAGGTAGTGTCGTTTCTGTTCCTGAAGGAGAAAAAAGAATAAAACAGTTCAGGTGATGCTAACGCAAAGACACAGCTCAGCTTTTTTCAGGCCATTTGTTTGCACTCTTGGTAACAGTGTCTAAAAAGTGTCCTGTCACCTAGAGCTAAAAACACAGCAGTGGGGAAATTCTGA
Source organism: Carassius gibelio (assembly GCF_023724105.1). Lineage (NCBI taxonomy): Eukaryota > Metazoa > Chordata > Actinopteri > Cypriniformes > Cyprinidae > Carassius > Carassius gibelio. The sequence continues at coordinate 16,229,245 of NC_068380.1, read as the reverse complement.
AGAAAATTTTAGAGCTGGTTTTGTGCAAAAGACTGTGATCTGCGCAACATGTCGATTCACAGCAGAAACCTGGAACCCTGCAGCATCTTTTCCAGTCTGAAAAAACTCTCTTGCTCTATCTGCCAGCTGCCATCTGCGGCCCTGTGGGGCATGGGCACTGTGGAAGAAGAGGCTGAGGACCTGACCACAGTACAATCTGTCCTTCTGCTATCAACCTATACATGCATTACAACACAACACAACACGGCAGAAGTCCACAGCTCTAAAATGGCTGCCAGTGCTTATGAAGTCAGTAGTGAATTACTGTTTGCAACCCATTTTACTTCCATAATGTGACATATTTCATAAAGTGAAACCGTGCATTCAATAAGAAAACATGGTAGCACTTTATTTTACAGTCCTGTTCCTCGTGTTCATACTATGTACTTATTATAGTAATTACAATAACCATGTAATAACTAGGTACTAACCCTGAATCTACCCCTAAACCTAACCCTACCCCATGTAGTTACCTTGTGTTACCAGAACTTTCTTAGATAAATACACTGTAAGTACACTATAAGTGCATGTTAGTACACGTACTGTAAAATAAAGTGCAACCGAAAAAATATAGGAAATAACTTGATTTTGTTTAGCATAAATTGATTGAAAGGTAAAAAGTGGGTTAGGCTTATCAAAGATTATGAAGAGTATTTCAGCATAATATTAAAGGCACTAATTAAGTTTTGCGTATGCTACAGTATATTGACCAGTCAGCATCCAGGACCAGAGTCCAGCACAAGTTCCATTTAAGTAAGAAGTTCCATTTTTGGTTAGATGGACATATGAAATTGTGTGACAGTTTTGAGACTGAACCATCTGAGAAAAAAGAAGAAAAAAAAATGTTGCGGTTAGGAATGGTGTATGAATGTTTGTGTGCTTTATTAACTGTGGTGAGCACACTGACATATCTGTAATAGTTCTCTGCATGCTGCGTGAGATGTGATGAAGGAGAATGTACTAAAGAGAGAAAATGAGAGGGAAGGAGAGAGAGAAGCAGAGAGAGGAAGCTGACCTACATGCAGCAGAAAAAGGAGGGAGAGCACATGTGTCCTTTTACTCAACACGGTGCTTGTGATCTTATGCAATAAAATAGAATGCTTCCATTATAATTAACAAAGCTGCTTACACTGCAAGTGCGTGACAGCACTTAAATGATTATCACAGGAGCATCTAGCTGTGTCGCATCACAGTGCTCTGCTCGCTTGCATGCAGAGTCGAAGAGGAAAGATTTTAATTTGTAAAAAACAGTCTTTGGACTTGTAATTGCACATTGGAAACTCAGAAATTAAAGAAAGCCTGCTGTGAGATTATATAAAAAGCAATGATAGTGACCAACACATAAAGCGCAAACTGTGTGTGAACTTAACCGTATTACAATAAAAAATAAAGGTGTTTCACTGCGATGCGATTGGTTCCACAAAGAGCCATTCAGTCAAAGGTTCTTTAAAGAACCGTTTCTTTCTTACCTTATTATAATCTGAAATAACTTCATACAAATTAGAAATAAATGTACTGCTGAACTGCGTAAGGCTAAGGCAGTCTATTTCCAACAACAGATTTCTCTATCCGCTACTAACCCAAAGATGTTATGGCAGACCCTTAAAGTCAACACATGAAAATAAAAAGAATGTCAATATTCAAATTTCCCTACAGGGTACTCTTATCTCAGATTCGGAAAAAATTGCAAGTGCTTTAAATGATTATTTTGTATCATCAGTTAAAGAATTGGCAACCAATTTTGCAGCTTCTTCCTTCTCATCTGTTCTTTCTCTAACACCTGATCAGTTTTCATGTTCTGAGATCTGAGGTAATAAGAATATTGCGCTCATTAAAAGATTCTCATGCCTGTGATATTTATGGTTTAAATACTTTATAGACTCGTGCTGATAGCCTTATACCTCTTTTTCAGTATTTAATTAATCATTGCATCAGGCTTTCAATTTTGGATTCAAGATTGGAAAAGAGCACAAATTATTCAAACTTTTTAATCTGATGATCCTACTCTTGTTTCAAATTATAGACCTATAGCAATACTCCAAGCAATGTCGAATCCATGTGCGATCATATTTCTAATTTAACAAAAAAACTGAATCAGTAACTTTATGTATAACAAGATTAGATCATATCTTTCTTTTTCTTTTTCTGAAACTTATCTACATGCAATTGTGTTTTCAACAATGTGTTATTGTCTTCCAGTCTGGTCTCTTACCACTAAGGAAATTACTGAACCAATAGCACGATTATATAATCGAGCTATTAAGATCCACTGTAATCTTCCAAAATGGTCCCATCATTGCATTGCACTTACCTGTTCAAACGCTCTGACTTTTCAGCACTACATAAATAGTCACGCTATGAAATTTTATTTTTCAAATTCAAAATGTCACTTCGGCAACACTTGCTGCACTTCATCTGTTAACAATATGAGACCAGTACACCAGTTTCACAGGCACTTATACCAGTTCCTCCATATAAAAACAACTATGGTCAGAAATCCTTTTTTTACAATTATATACAAAAATTTGGAATGATAATCCACATCACATAAGAAAAATCCATCACATGTTTCTAAAAGGCATACAAACTGTTTCTTCTAAACAGTAACACTTGTACTCACTGATCGGTTATTTATTGTCCTATTTCTGTTTGTATTGTTTTTAGTTGTTTGTATTTGTTTAGCCTGTGCTAATGTTTTGTATAAGTGTTTTTGAACTTGTATTATAAATTGTGTTTTATGTTTTATATTCTGCAGAACAGGAACCTGCTGGAAACCAGTTTTTAAACTAAGTCAGGCCCGTTTAAATTGTATCTCAATGTTACCTTTTAACCTTTCCTAATTAAATGAAATGAATGAATGAAGAACCTTTCACTACAAAGAAACCTTTTGTGAAACAGAAAGGTTCTTCAGATGTTAAGAGTTCTTTATAAAACCATTTAGACTAAAAGGTTATTCTATGGCATCGCAAAACACCTTTATTTTTAAGAGAGTTTACTCATACAAATACAGAACTGACAAACATATTGTTGTGTAAACGTGACAAAATGATCTGCTTGTTCTCAAATATTGTGTAAGATAACAGATTAATTAATATTATGTATTTTTCTGTCATCAATAATAATGTCACATTTGGATCTGTGTTGTTGTTATAAGTGAGATTAAGATTTTTTTTATGACTACAAAATGTTTTCATTATTTACTTCCCCATATTCGTTCATTTTAAACACGTGACTCTCAGATTAGCAACATAAAAAATATATTTTGAGCATGCCTTGTGTGTAAATATGTGTATTTTCTGCTCTGATTCTGAAGTGTGCAACCAACCAGTCAACACATTTCTATCCCATAATGCCACAGGAGTAAGGAAGCTGTCCGATTTTACACACTGAAAGAAAATCGCAGTTCTATGTTGCAAGCTGAGTGACAAGTAGCCTACACAAATAATTAAGTGGTAAAATTATACTATACACAAGTAAATAATTTTCAGGGTTATAAGTACATTACAGGTCAAAGGACAATGCTGGCATTGCAGATACTGTATATCTGTGTATATATTTACACTAGTACACACCTAAATCATGTATTTCAGCATTCGAGAAATAAGTTATTGATTGAATTTACTAGAGGAATTAAGCACGGTCATGGTGTGAATGCACCGTAAGCCAGATTGTCTATTTATAGCATCACTCCACTATCTGTGTCCTTCTTTCCTCCTCCCCCATCCATCCATCCATTTCTGAAGATTCCCGCTCTTCTCCACCGACAGCAGTGGACCTCCACTCACTCACACCCACCCACACACACTCTGGAACATGCACAGGCGAGCGCACAAAAACACGCTTGTTTTGAACCAACTCCTTGATGTTGTTGTGACCAATCAGACCTAATAACTAGTCATCATGGCCTCTGTGTATTCTATTTCTCATCTCGCTCATTGGTTTAGTTGTTTACAGTGATTTCATTAGGATGTGAACACAGGATGTGGCTCCAAACTCCATTTTCAGCCAGTAACTGTCAGTCACAATCATTCGAGCTGTGAGGCAGAGCCCAAAATATCCATGCGCTCTTACTGGTTCACACACACACACACACACAAAGGTGCAAATAAGCTTTCTGACATCAGCATAGTCAGCTGGTGCATGCGTGTTGGAAACAGTGAGGTGACTTCAGACATTACTGTTTAGAGATCTTTAACCATATATTAATAACAGCCATTATCTCAAAATAAATCCCAACTGGACGATCAAGATCCCAGCAACGTTAGTCTAGAGCTCTTCAGTATTTACAGTATGAACTTTAGCCCAGCGAATCGATTAACTGCTTTTGATTTGTTTGTTTGTTTATCAGGAGTAAAGCACGGTTCTGCCTCTCATCGCACACATGATTTCATATTTGATAGGACAAGCTCCTTGGTTATGTAAGAGTCTCATGAGAGAGACAGACAGCAGATAACATATTAAAGCAGGCCCACTGTCTGCTGCTCTGCACGCCACTGTTGCACTTCATGAAATCATGAGTGTGTTAGACCCTGTCAGCACAAAACATGATGAAGAGAGGCAGAGTGGATGAGATTACTGAAATTAACTCTGTGATCTCTATGATCCAAAAATTACCATTTGCTGGAAATTAACTCGTCCTCAGGCCATCCAAGATCATCAGATTTATCAGAATAAATTTGGAGAAATTTAGCATTGCCTCACTTGCTCACAAATCAATCCTCTGCAGTGAATGGGTGCCGTCAGATTGAGAGTCAAAACAGCTGATAAAAACATCACAATAATCCACAAGTCCACACCACTCCAGTCCAACAGTTAACATCTTGTGCAATGAAAAGCTTGGTTAGTAAGGAACAAGTTCATCATTAAGGTGTTTTTTTAACTTTAAACCAATGCTTCTGGCTAAAACATGAGTATTCTTTACAGTGGAAAAGTCGTGAAATACGCACAGGTACAACATCTAAAAAAATTATAAATGAATGGGGATTTTAGGGGATTGGGAGATTTTAATTTGAGAGGTCAACAGGTGATGGACATAATTGTGATGATTTATTTAAGTTTTTTTCAGCTGTGACTCTCATTCTGACGGCACCCATTCACTGCAAAGGATCCACTGATGAGCAAGTCACCTAATGCTAAATTTATCCAAATCTATCCCATGAAGAACCAAACTCATCTACATCTTTGATGGCCTGAGGTGGAGTACATTTTCAGAAAACTGTCCTTTTCAGGTGATCTATTTCTTTAAGAGGAGAACTGAATGGGGGGAAATACTGAGTATATATGTATGTAAAGAGTTAATTAATATTTAGAGAGTTAAATTTTAAAACAATAGCATCAAACAAAAAGTAATGTGGCTGTGACAAAGCAGAGTTTTGATATAATATGATATATTATACTATTTTTGATACATATCATTATATCAAATGATATTTACACATAAACATCTTCTGTGACTTTGTGTTTATCACTTCATTTGTATTCCTGCGGTGTCACACTGTAGATGAGTGAAATCTCATTGCTATTCCACATATTATTATTGTGGAGTTAATATTGCTCAGTAATGTTCATTATATTACTCCATATATATCATTCTTCTTCTAAAGTCAATAAATACAGGTATATGTGTTCAAAAGAAAGCACATTGATAGGCTTAGTCACTGAATGCATTGAGTCAACAACATTCTTGAGTTCATTCAGAACCTTATCACAATGTCAAGATACGTATAAATCAGTAAGCCATGTATACAGGGTCATTTAGGGGGGTGAACAAAGGCCTTCTGTAGCGAATCGATGCGTTCTGTAAGAAAAATATCCATATTCAAGAAAACCAATGTTTGTTGACAGGATCAAAGGAAGCAAAGTTTCATTACTTTAGCAAAGGAAAACCAGACTCCTCTTGGCTTATATGGAAATTCTCTGACATTCTTCTTTTTCAAAACCTAGTTTTGTACTTCTAATTAGTGTCTGTTGTTTTGTCTTGATCTCTTGTGTGTTCAGAATGTGATATAAAACAGAAAGCAAACAGACGCACAGTCATCAAAATATCTAGAACATTCCTGTCCTCACATCCCACTCACTCCCACAAATACACACACACACACACACACACACACAAATACACACAGGTACCACCCAACACATTCCACAAGCACATCTCTCCCCACTGCCTGTCTCTCTCTGTGCAGTGAGACAGTCAGCTGGAGTCAGTGATGCTATCAGCTCGTCCTGAGCAGCTGCAGCCAGTCTCACACATGCAGCCACAGCGGATCTCATTCGTGTTTGTCAGTGTCTGTAAAATCAACTCTTGATACCATCTAGAATACAAACCCATTTATACATGTAGATTTTTCAATAAACGAAATATGTTTAGAGAAAGATATTTTTAAAAGATTTTGAAATGTTTTTCAAAATTTTGATACTTTTTTAAATGTTTTTTTTTATTTTTTTATACATGAAATATTATCCACAAACATAAAATGAAAATTGTAAAATTGTACAATGCAGAACAAATATAAAATGCAGGTGAAACAAATGCAACATTGAGATTCGTTCAACAGCTGACAGATAGATAGATAGATAGATAGATAGATAGATAGATAGATAGATAGATAGATAGATAGATAGATAGATAGATAGATAGATAGATACATGTCTCCTCCCTACATTTTTCTATATAATCATGTGTGCATTATATCACAGAAGAAAAGATCTATTGCTACAACTGAAGTGTTTTAATAAAACACTATTTCATTTAGATTTTAAAATGCTTTAAAATAATTAAATATTTCAAACCTTTTATAAAAAAAATATGTTTATTTATACATTAAATATTATCCACATACATACAGTATACTCACATAAAGCAAACTATTGCAAATATAGCAATATGTAACTATTGCTTATATTGTTGCAAAATGTAAACAATACCATCACCCAGCTGTAATCTGCTCAATTTGACTGTAAGGCATAAAAATATTATGATTTTAAAAACATTAACATCATGATTTTCTCTGAATCTGTTTTTCAAAAGCGCTAATCAGTAACTTGCTGTCTCATTATCATCAAACCCGAACAAACATAAAATGCAGGTGAAACAAATCCAACAATGTGATATATTCAATCAACAGATGGTCCTGGAAGATGAAAATATGGATGGATATCATTGTTTTGCAATGTGTGATAAGTATGATTGAGGTTTTACATCTTGGCTGTTAGAAATGGCTGTTGTGTGTGTGTGTGTCGAGCTGCTGTCATGCTAGTGTTAGCAAGGAGAAGGCAGTGTTTAATAATTCAGTGGCTGTCATTCAGAGCAGATGTCAGCCATTTTACCCACAGTTCATTCACGAGAGAGACGGTTTGTTCCACAGATCACCTTTTCACAGGACATGTCACAAAGATCATTGTCAACAATGTTAGAATCTGGCCAATCGAGAGAAACCAACACACAAACAATTAGCTTTGAAAGGTTAGCACTAGCATAAACAAGCTATTAAGTGAATCTTAATTATCATAAAACATTGGCTAATCATTGAATTAAACTTATTTTAACACCACAGCATGGATTTATCTACACAGCTATGCAAAATAATCAATGACCCCAAAAAAAGCCCTTGTCAAAACATTGTAAAGGAATGCTAATTCCTGTTATTAATGCTATTTTCTATTCTAAAGGAATGCTAGGATTTCTATTGTATTTTAGAAGCGATCTTAATGGGCTGAAAATAGGAGAATGTAATATAGGACTGGAAAGTCTGAAACAGTTTCTTGAGAAATACATTTGAAAACAGAAATTTCAGTTTTTAATAGTAATACCACCAGAACCTCTTATAGCAATTTCAGCGTCCATCCAAATCCTAATGGAGTGCCAATGGAATTTCTATCAGAATGTGCCTAGTCCTAAAAAGTAATATTCTGCTGGAACACTGGAATTCTGAGGAAATTCTGTTGTAAAATAGGAACACCAGTACTTAAAGAATTGACAATAGACTTCCTATCATAATTCTGATGTATAAATCCTGATATCAAACAAGAATCTTCTAGTATTTGATTTTAAGAGGGTTTTGAAAGATCCATTCATCCCAGTCAGGTGACACCAATAACATTTACCAGTACAAAGTCATGATTTCGGGCTGATGTTGGCATGACCTCAGGTGCACAGATACAGATTCATCTGCTTTCCTCCTTTGAGATATTGACAGACAGTATTGATTGAGGAATCTTCACTGTGACAGGAGGCTGAATCTACAGTACAGGAAGCAAACAGGGACTCCTGGGTGTTTGGTTCAGGTTTTCGACACTTATTAGTATTCGGGGAGTGTGTGCATCTGTGTTAGCAGTTTTTAGTGCAGTGTCGTGGGAGGGGTGCGCCAGCAGCTCCGGTTATGCAACCAGAGGAGCATACGCAACACACTGACTGCAGCGCCTGTGCATGCAACACACACACACACACGGTCTGAAGCACAGGTCCTTCTCTGTCTTCTCTGACCATGCATCTGGGTTAGTACATGTGTCGGTGTGTAGTAGTCCATGTGATCAGATGCCTACTTGGATAATGTAAGTCATTGATGGAGTTTTTGTTTGTGTGCACATGCAATCATGAATTGCAACCTGACCAAATCCACAACATGGTCAGCACAGCCACACAAGAACAGAAGTCCGAGCCCCGCGCGAGGATGTGGGACCCAGAAATGCAGAAATATGACCCACATGCTAGTAAATGTATATTATATCAATTAAATACAACTTATTTTATTAAAATATTTTTATATATACATATTACAAAACACACTATAATAATATAAAACTAAATAATAATTGTAAATATAATAATATATATTTTCGATATATATATATATATATATAATATCTAAAAATAAAAGTATTTCAGTTATTACACACACACACACATTATATATATATATAACATCAATCTTTATATATAAACCTTGAATTGCTAATAATAATTAATTACTGCTAACATAATCCTATCATTATTAATAGATTATATACTTGTATTAAATTGACTAGATTTATTTAATACATTTATATAGTTACTGATTTTATTGTCGGATTGGGTAAAGGGAAATTTTTAAGGAAATTATATTAAGGAAAAGCATGCTCATTTTGCATTAACATTTAATACACATTTGAGATGAGATGCACATGCAAAGGTAAACTCATACAAGTATAATGACCAGAAAACCTTAAATACATCCTTTTAGTCATCCTTACCTGTATTTAGTTGTCTCTAGTTTGTATTCAGTGGCGAGTCTCTGGATTTGGATGAGTGATGATGTGGTTACAATCCTCATGGACAATGCAGTGGTCAGATGTGGGATTAATTTAAGTCTTTCTCACATGGGGACACAAAGTTCCTGTGATTCTGCTGCTGTCTCAGCAGATGCTCCTGTTGCATGTGAGAGGATGGAGGAAAGACTTCCCTGTCTGTCTCCAAGAAGGATGGATGAAACGGTAGAGGAAGAGAAGATGGAGGACGTCACCAAGTGCCGTTCTTCTTGTCTTCTTCAGGTCCAGTGTTGGTTCTGGTTGTTCAATCACTCATTCATTCATTCACCCAGTCAGTTGTGTAGGAGGACTCTTGGATCTCTGCATCCGCTTCACACACTCTGTCCGTCCTCTTCTTACTGGAATTCTCACTTGTTTGCTATTTCTCTGCAATATCTTTCAATGAGGCCATTTGTCTTTCTCTGTCTCTCTCTCTCTCGCTTTCTCTCTGTCTGAGAGCAAACACTCATACACATCCGCACACACACTCTCTGACTCACAAATGCATGTTCTACCTCTGTTTCTGTATCTCAACTCTTCCTTCTCACAGTCTCCCTCTCTCTCTCTCTCTCTCTCTCTGCTGCAGTGCCTCTGCAGGCTGGATCACGTTTTCACCAAGAAAGAAATCCAGCCAATCAGAGCCCCCAACTCATCACCCCTCCCTTTGCATGCTCTCTTTCTCTCAGTCTCCATCCATCTCTTTGTTTTACTCCGACTCTCTGTCTCAAACAGTGCACACATGCAAGTGCGCACATTCTGTGTGCTTTGTCATTGTATTCTTTCTGGATCATTCTCAGGTTCTGAGCCCACGGTGGAAACGTTGTAAACAACTAGGTGACGTTGAGAGATGCAATACAAAAACAAACAATAAAAATGATGATGTTGAAAGGATGACAATTGCCTTGTAAAAATGGTGTGCAAAAACAGGTGTGAGATTAGCAAAAAGAGGATAGAAGGTCTACGGTAGTGCGTTATTTATCTGTGGAGCAGGAATAGCATGGGGCATGCTGGGACGTGGGGATTGTGTTATATAACAGACTGAGATTTTCATCAGTTTTAGCTTTACACATGTCCTTGTGCTGTCCTACACGTAATCCAAAGCACCGAGATGGAAATTGCGTGTTTATGCAAACGCAATGAAAATCAACAAGAATTTGAATTTAATATGCCATATGTATGTCTAAAACGATTGCTAGGGTGTTCTGGATCAAAACAGTCTCAACCCGAAGTCTCCATAACATTGTGGTCTCTAAATATGACTTAAATCTATGGGATTTTTTTCCCTTTTCTTTTTTTGCGTCAACAAGGAGAAACTTGTAAATGCTAAAAAGCCACAAGCATTGAGGTTTCATTCATGTCTGATGAGTTACACGCTGAAGTGTGTAGTTTAAGGACACGTGTATGGTTTCATCGAATAAAAACATCCTCTGATACAAGCTGTTTCTGGCAGCGGTGTGTGTAGCAGCTCAAGCTAATCTTGCTCCCTCTGCAGCCCGTCACATAGTCATGCAGTCCAGTGCTTCTGGAGGCCGTTCAGCTTCACACACACACACCCTTCACAACTTATTTCATATGCAGGAAGTGTATAGGAATAATATTTGTGATATTTATACATGAGATGTGTGGGCAACTTTATTTACCATACCACTAGCATCATTAACAGGATGCAGCTCGAATAATTACCAATGCTAGTTTTCATTTGTCAGGAAAATTGATTTAACGCTATTAATCTGATTACTTGAAAAGGCTGCATGCTAACACCCTCATAGTTGTTGTTTACATCGTGTTGCAGGATATTACCTATCCTTGACTGCTTTTAACAACTGATTGATTAGATCATTCCCAGAAATTGGACTCCAGAAGAAAAGGCAGCCTACAGAAAGCTGTCACTGATGTGGTAACCTTTCAAAATGCAGTTTTAAAGTATATGGGCCCTATCATACACCTGGCGAAAAAAAGTGGAGCCAGATGCAACGTTTCAGCAGAACTGCCTAATTTTTGACACACTGATAAGAAATGAAAAAGGAGTGATACAGAAGCATGAAAAATAAAGTGTAGACATGCTTTATGGTATTCAAGTAAACCAAGTCGGTTGTGCCTTAAGTGAACATAAGAACGACCGGCTTTCGGTCAGTAGAGTGGTGTCAGAATGGGAAATGCTGCCGATTTATCAGAGCTTGATAAAGGACAAATTGAGATGTGTACGGCACCATGGAACTTCAATCTCTGAAATCTCTGAAATGTCGTGGGTTGTTCACATACCGCTGTGAGTACGTATCAAAAGTGGTGCACAGATGGCCAAACGGCAAACCATCGTCCAGCTATGTGTCGTCCACAGCTGATTAATTCAAGAGGAGAGCAGAGACTGTCATGCATTGTTCACGCTGACTGCAGGGCCACATTGTGACAAATCATCGGAAGTTACATCAGTGGTGACCAGGGCAATGTGTCACAGCACACAGTACATTACAGCCTTCTGGGTGTAGGCCTGCGTAGGCAACCACACAGTCAGGTCCACATGCAAACAGCATGTCATCACCAACAACACATGAAATGGGCCCAATATGATTGAGATTGGACCATGGATGCCTTGAAGAAAGTGGCCTGATCAAACAAATCATGATTCCTGGTGCATCATGTTGACAGCCGAGCCAGAATACACCGGTTACAAACCTGCATGAAATAGTAGGCAGACACAGGTCTGTTATGCTGTGGGGGATGTTTTTTTTTTTGGGACACTTTAGGCCCCATTATCCCAATCCCTGACAGCTGTCAGGTATCTGAACTTCACTGCAGACCATGTGCACCCATTCTCAGAAACTGTTCCTTGCTGGCGATGGTCACTACCAACAGATAATGCGCCATGCCACACTGCCAGAACTGTCATGGAGTGGTTTGAGGAACATGATAGTGTAATTCTGTTCACTCCTTTGCCTCCAAATTCACCCATTCGATCCACCCTGCAATGTACGGGAACTGGAGGGACTGCTGCTGACATTACGGTACCCCAGGAAACCTATCTAAATATCTCTGTATTCACATGCATTAGTTATAACTATGTATTCAAATTTACATTTGTATTTTCAAACTTCAACTTTATATTAATATTTACACCGTTTATTTAGAACAATATATATATCTATATATATATATATATATATATATATATATATATATATATATATATATATATATATATATATATATATATATATATATACAGTGGGGATCGAAAGTTTGGGCACCCCTTGCAGAATCTGTGAAAATATGAGTAATTTTCAAAAAATAAGAGCGATCATACTAAATGCATGTTATTTTTTATTTAGTACTGTCCTGAGTAAGCTATTGTACATAAAAGATATTAACATTTAGTCCACAAGATAAAAGAATTGCTGAAATTATTAAAATAACCCCACTCAAAAGTTTGGGAACCCTTGGTTCTTAATACTGTGTTCTGTTACCTGATGATCCTCGACTGTCTTTCTGTTTTGTGATGGTTGTGCATGATTTCCTTGTTTGTTCTGAACAGTTAAACTGAGCAGCGTTCTTCAGAAAAATCTTTAAGGTCCTGCAGAATCTTCAGTTTTCCAGCATCTTTGCATATTTGAACCCTTTCCAGCAGTGACTATATGATTTTGAGATGCATCTTTTCAGACTGAGGACATTTGAGGGACTCAAACACAACTATTTAAACAGATTTAAACATTCACAGATGATCCAGAAGGAAACAAGATGCATTAAGAGCTAGAACACTATGAAGATGGCCAAATTGTTCTTATTTTGTTGAAATATAATTGTTTTCCATTTAGTTCTGCCCTTCGTAAGCAACAGAAGATACTTGTATGTTTCCCGGTACACAAATTAAGTACAATTTACCTTGATTTTCAAATTCCAAAGGTTTTCACCTCCCAGCTCTTAATGCATCTTGTTTCCTTCTATATATATAAATATACATATATAAATTCAAAGTTGTAACCACATCTTCAGATTTACTGAAATTGTGAACACTCATTCTACCATTTTATTTTTTCTAAAATATGAAAAAATCTCCCATATAAATGCTTCCTTTATCTTTTTCTGGGAAATTCACACCTGAATCTCACTAATAGATCACTCATTGTGTCTTGAGTCGTTGTAGGAAACCAGTGGTCCTGGACTTTGGTTTCAGACATATCAATAGAATCTTCCAGCTAAATTAAATATTAACCTTCCTCCTGCACGCTTGCCTTTGAGAGGGTTTGCGCACATGATTTTAATCTGGGATTATAATTGTTTTCCAGAGGTCGTTATGGTAGTTTTGAACATGCCTCTGGTTTCTACAAGTGTGCATCTTAATAAACACAAATACTAAAATTAATTATTTTTTATTACAATAAAGACATAAATCATTAAATAAATATATTACAGAGTACAAGATATATACCATGATGCATTGCAAGAAGATATTACAGGAAAGCAGGCTAGAACTTCATATTATTAGTTGAAACTATTATTCTCTAATATGTCAAAGGTATAAAGGAAGAACTTGTGGTAAACATTGTCAAATGTACAGCAAAAACATTAATGCTTGTTTTAAATTAGATACTGTAGCAGCTATATCAGTTTTGGTCTTAGGTTTAAAATGAAAGTCCAAAGTCTATTCTTCTGCTATCAAATTAAAACCAGTCGGCAACTGTAAGGAAGTTTTTGTTGAGGATATTATAAGGACGCATTGAGTGTTTCAAGAGGAACCTTTGTAATCTCTTACAATCAGATTACTTACATTTAGCTTGTTGTTTCTGTCCACACAATGCAGCTCTTTTATCCTTAACAGAGTTAGTTGATACTGATGTGATCTTTAACCAAAGAAACCATGGAAGAACATGCAAGAACATTAACATTAACCACGTTTCTCCATAGAGGTTTCTCAGTTGTGTCCGTGAGCTTCATCTTTAAATCTTCAACCTCTCTGTTCTTTAGTCAGTTAAGGTGCATTGGCTTGATCAAAACCACAGAAATATTTGTAGGCCTTCTTCCAAAAGATTGGATCCTCATGCACCTCTACAAGGTTTAGAGACAAGAGGAAAGTTGTAACTTGTTTTTAAAAGTATGTATGTTTTTAAAATTCATTATGTGTACAATAATTTACACAAGTAAGGCCTGTGCCTGAATCAACATGCTTTTGGTTTTTCTAGAACTACAATCTAATCAGCTAATTATGGCCCTAACCTAGTCTCAGCATCACACTGCACACTCACAGTTCGTTCACTGAGCCCTGTGATGCTACACACAGAAATGGTGAATGCTAACTGATGGAGTTTTTGGTGGATCATGCAGATGTCTGAATCCTGATCTTCAGTCCAGTCATCTTCTTCCAGATCAATCCTCTCCTCAGTGCTGTTCTGTTTTACAAGTTTGGGGTTGTAAAATACGTCTGTATTGCATACATTTTCATAAGTTTTCTATTTTAACATATATTAAAATGTAATTTATTCCTCTGATGCCAAGCTGAATTTTCAGCATCATTACTCCAGTCTTCAGTGTCACATGATCCTTCAGAAATCATTCTGATATGCAGATTTGCTGCTCAAGAAACATTTATTATTATGACTGTCGAAAGCTGTTTTTGCTGCTTAATATTTTTGCGGAAAGCATGATACATGGCCATTCAAACGATTTTCTTAAAGAATTTCATGTTTATTCAGCAAGGAAGCATTTATTTGTTCAAAAGCGACAGCAAAGACATGTATAATGTTACAAAAGACTTCTGTTTCAAATAAATGTTGTCCTTTTCACTTTCTATTCTATTAAACAAAGAATACCGAATTTCCACAACGTTTTCGACATTGAAAATAAGAATCACTAATAACATCAGTATCAGTAATAATTAATAATAACTGAGCAGCAAATCAGCATATTAGAATGATTTCTGAAGGATCATGTGACACTGAAGAGTAATGATTACCTGCATGTGAGAATCTGTTGGATTCGACAGGTTTACAAACTATGGTAACTTTTTGATGTTGTGTTAGCTAATGCCAAAATCTTCTTGTTGTTTGTACAGCTTACATACATACAGCAACCCATAAAGAACAGCCAATAATGAGGCATATGTTTCTATATGGTTTTCACGAGTTGCTAGCATGCTTTAGCACATTGTTAACATGTTTTAGCATGTAGCTAGCATATTTCTACTTTTTTTCTTCACTAAACATGGAACTCTCTTCAAAATACTTTTTTCTTATCACAGAAAGAATTTTCCATTACAATGTATGTGGCATGAATAAACTCTTTTTTTTTTAGTTTTTTGCTAACGTGACCTACCTAAATCACTCAATTACCAAACTATGGGAGTCTGATAAGATAAACTCCAACTCTTGCTAATGGGCTGTTGAACTGCAGTAACTTAACCAAGTCTATATCTGCTTCTCTTCGTCTGTTTGCGTATCTTATCTTATTCAGTGGGACTAATCTGGGGTCTGACTAAAAGCATGTCTGTTTAAGTTTAGACACGCTCTGGCTAAAATGAAAAGCACACTGTTCATCCTGAGAAACACAAGAAGAAACTCAAGTGCAGTCTGAGGTCCTAAAGTGGACACAGAAGAGATTTATAAATGTGTGTGTGTGTGTGTGTGTGTGTGTGTGCTCTTGTTTTTGTGACATATCAGGACACAACTCTGTATAATGACATGGGTATGACACAGGTATTACAAGGAGAGGGTGACTTATGAGGACATAACCCATGTTCCCATTTTTCAAAACGCTTATAAATCATACAGAATTCGTTTTTTTGAGAAAGTAAAAATGCACAAAGTTTCCTGTGAGGGTTAGGGTTAGGTGTAGGGTTGGTGTAGGGCCATAGAATATACAGTTTCTACAGTATAAAAACCATTACGCCTATGGGATGAACCCACTTTTCACAAAAACAAATGTGTGTGTGTGTGTGGGAATGTTTGTTCCTTAGCATGTGTTGGACATGTAGGTCCAAAATATAAGTAAAAAGTAATATGAGAAAGTAGTCACAACCCAAATGTTCTGGCATTTCTCTCAAAGTAATGAACAAACATTCTTCCGGTAACGTTATTAGAACATTTGTTTAAAGTTATCTGCTCTTTAATAATTATCTTAAAATGTTAACACAAAAACATTGTTCATGGAACTTTTTTCTGGAACATTTTAGTTGGACAATCGTCTTTTTATTAATTACTATTTTTTTTTTATGTTACTACAGTACTTGTTCCAGAATGTTCAAAGCAGGGTTATTATAGCTAACTAAAACTAAAACAAAAAATAAAAATGGTGTAAGTGTTGATTACATTTTAGTTCTCGTCCTTGGTGTGAACAACCCTCTAGTCAGTAGCCATCATAAATGGATCAGTACCTGGTCAGTGAACAATACTAACATCTGTCTAAAAGATTTTATATCACGATGATCACTACGTCTGTGTTACCAAATTACATCCCGTCAGGAATAACCTGCCCGTGCTGTTTTTAACATTTTTTGACACGGAAGTGGATTTTCAAACTTCCCGTCCCAATCCCACGAATAAACTGGGAGAAAATCCCATCCCACCCCAATCTCGGAAGAATGACTCCCATTCCCTTCCACTCCCATGTTGTGTATTTTTTTTTTTTGCCAAAATCTGACGCAGTAAAGATCACAGCATGCCCACTTTAGTTGAATAAAAATCCAAAATGTAGTTTTTTTGTTGTTATTTTATTGAACTGAATAGATATGCTTCACATTTGAAGGAGTGTTACAGAATGACATAATGGTGTTCCTCATGTGGCCAACCTGAACATGTCTAAAAGGTGTTTTGCTAACCAGCCTTTTGCCTCTTATCTTCTGAACTGAATTACTGGTGGTCTCTGAGATTTGAAGGTTGACTATGGTATGGGGAAAATGTAAAATATGTACAACTGTTAAATATGAAGATAGCATAGAACGTATATTTTTAAGAATTTTAAACCCTCTCAATTTAACACAGAATGGCTTCTTGCTCATTTATGAATATAAAACTGAACTTAGATTTTTAATTTATGTTCTAAAAATTGACATGCTGCACTAAAGATTATTGTGCAATTTAGAGATATGTGAGGTGGTCATGATCAGGACGAAACACATCCACTCTAAGACTAAACATTTTTGTCAAACTGAACTGCATCTGACATCACAATTAGTAACGGAATAAGAGTAAATTCATTAATGAGTATGTGAATTAATAATTTACTAATGTAACAATCAAATAGTGTTCTAACTGAACTAAGTCTAGCCTTCTACCTCAACAAAGGTTCTAAAAATAACTGCCAAATAACCAGTGGATCATTTTAGAACCTTTACGTTCAACTTTGAACCTTTTTGATAGCTAGAAGTCCATATGTGCACTTTAAAGTTCTTTTTTAAACTCCAAAGTTTCAATGTCTTCTAGAGCGATACTCTGCCGGACACAAATGTGGCTTTTTGTTAATGTCTGTCCTCCTCCAGGATTTAACAGAGGAACAGCACACTACCAGTTAAAAAACACACTGTAACCGTCTGTCACAAGCAATTCCAGTCACATTTTTCATCAATACATTTATTTATTTCTCATCCGACTATGTTCTGGCTCGCCATCTATTGGTGAATTGGCCCGCTGCCAAACTTATTTACCTACTCCTGCTCTATGTAACATAAAACAATATGATATAAAACTAATATGAGTGCATAGTGAATGCTACGAGTCTAAGAATGTTTAGACCATTTATTATTAATACTTAATACGTTTGCAAATATATTTTATAAATATATTTCTTTAGATGTTTAACGTGCTACACAATAATTTGTTTCTTTGATATAAAATGTGCTTTTCACGATAATACAAAGCATGCGTGGATCTACAACTACTTAATCATACTGTATATAAATATATACATATATCAATATTAATATGCTCCCAGACGTTTTTAGTTGCCGTTTTGTTTTTTGGGCCCTTTGTCTCTCAGGTGTGAATCACTAAATATTCATGGCCATTGTCACAAAACATGTCTAAAAAATATAATGAATATATTGTTTTCTGTGAACGAGTAAGCAGAATGAATTTCACATCATTTTGAAGTAAATATTCTAGACTACAAGACTGATTACTCAAGTCTTATTCAGAACTATTCAGTACGAGTTTATGACCTTATTTCAGCTGCATTTTTTTTTTTTCCGAAACTTACTAACCACTCATTATATAATATATATATATATAATTTATTTATTTTCTAAAAAAATTGCAAACATGTACATCCATCTAGCTCACATATTATTTTAGCAGTTTGTGCTGAATAAAAAAATAAATAAAAATGTGTTGGCCAATAGTATAAGTAGCTGAAATAAACACAAATGTCAGAGCATGTCAAAACATCTCAGACCCCAGAGAGTTAAATAAATAAAAAAGCATGACCCCTTAAATTCAAAGCAAAACCCTCAGTGAGGAACGAGCAGTAAATGATATTAATATATGAATGATCACTTCGTCAAAACAAAAAATTATTACAAACCATCATGCAGGTGTTGTGAAAGCAGATAAAAAAATAAAAAAATTATAAGTTATGCGTGTATAATTGTATAAAACAGTGTAGTTGAATTTAATAATAAATGTGTGCAACCACAATAAAGTGCCAGAAACAGACTGCAATTTGCGAGTTCCCATGATAAGCAATGTCTTTAATGTCATTCTTACATAACCTTGCATATGTAATCCTACTCAAGACGTTTGATCACTGTGTCTCACAACAGAGTGCCTCCCACATTTTGGACGACACCGTACTGTAGTGAGATCAGCAGATATAGACAATTCACAAGGCTAGCGAGATTAGGGGAACGACAGACAAACACATCTACGCAGTGATGGAGGTACAGATCAAAGACGAGTGAAGAAGAAGAAGAACACAATAAGGTGTGACATTAGCACTACACTGTGCCACATACTCAAGATCTCATCCTGTAATAAGTGTTACAGAGTTTCTACGAAGATCGAGTCCTTACAAGTACACACTAAATAAATTTCACATGGACACCAGCAGGCTATCAGCAACTTGTTGTGGAAAGAAAGGAGAGAGCTGTATACAGAAAAAGAGGTTAAGGACAGGAAGAGAGGAATCGACTGGAAAACAGAAAATGAGAGGAGGATAAATACCCCTTTTTCACCAAACTGGCTTGAGGGCTGAACAATGATGCATCTCGTAAAACATTCGAATCAGTGCCATCGAGAGAAATATCAATAAAATTGAATATGCTATGAATGTTCCGAATAGATTTAAACATCCAAATTAATTTCAGTTCGTGTCACAATTAATATGTAACTAGCATTCAATTTGTGAGTATATTTCAAAATCATTTCATTTTTTATGAACTTTTAAGAAACAAATCTGCACATGCAAAGTAATTTGAATCATTGTGTTTTTGCGATCAAATTTACTGCATGGTAGAAGTCCATTTTCATGTATGATATTTGTAAATAATTCATTTCGGTTTATTTTTGCTTATGAATTATGCAATGCATTTTGACGTACAAAGCACATCACAAGTGATGCATAAGGAATAAAATGACAATATTTGTCAACTTAATGCTTTATATATAATAATAGAAGAGGCATTATCCAGGTTCGAATCAAGTAGGTTTTAGAGCCCAACGCCATTTTTCCATCTCAGAACTGCCTTTTCTGCGGTGGAGCGGTTCCTGTTCGGTTAACGGCTTCCTGTTGGTGGAAAAGGGATAAAAAGAGGTGAGGGTCTGAAGAGCTGCCCTGAGGAACCAAAAAAGAGCACTGAGGTGTCTCAAAGAGACAGGAAAGATGGGATGCAGAAGAAAGAGAGAGTGAGAAACAAGGAGCAGACAGAGAGAAATAAGATACAGCTTCAAAGAAGACGGACGGGTGCTACGACAGCTAGAAGAGGCCGATCTCTCAGTTATTGGCGTCTCCCGCTTCGCTGTCCTGCTGGTCGCTGGTCCACAGGGTGAGGTTGTCCCGCAGGAGCTGCATGATGAGCGTGGAGTCCTTATAGGAGTCCTCGTTCAGATTGTCCAGGTGGCCGATGGCGTCGTCGAAGGCTTCCTTGGCAAGCTGGCAGGCCTGCTCGGGCGCGTTTTGAATCTCGTAGTAGAAGACGGAGAAGTTGAGTGCCAGGCCGAGGCGGATGGGATGGGTGGCCGGCATGCTCTTGCTAATATCGAAAGCCTCTTTGTAGGCGCCTTCGGACGATTCGACGGCAGAGGCCCTCTTTTCGCCGGTGGCCACCTCGGCCAGGTACCGGAAGTAGTCGCCCTTCATCTTCAGGTAGAAGACCTTGCTCTCCACCTGGGTTTCGTCACAGTTTTTGATGAGGTACTGGTCCAGCAGGGTGAGAACGTCTTGGCACACCGACTCCAGCTCCTTCTCGATGGTCTCTCGGTAGACCCGCACCAGCTCCAGCTTCTTCTCGTTGCCATCCGCCGCCGTCTTCTGCTCTATGCTGGACACGACGCGCCAAGATGACCGCCGGGCCCCAACCACGTTCTTGTAGGCCACAGAGAGCAGGTTGCGGTCTTCATTGGACAACGGCTCGTTCAGCTCTGTGACCTGATGGTGCAGAAGACCAGGTCAATGATGGGTCAATAAATGCAATTTAAACAAGTTGATGTTATTTGCAGCCAAAACTGGCAGATTTAGGCTATGCGATAATAATAATGAAAAAGGTTAATATTCACTGATATTAATATAACCTCTGATATATTGCACATTTAGGAAATGGGAAACCTGAACAGTATATCATGTCACATTAATATAATGTCATTTATGATAAGTGGATAAGGAATGTTATTAAGACAAGAGATTTTACTCTTAATTTTTAGTCAAAGCCACCATTTTAAAATTCCTTGTTATGTCCAGATTTTCCACTTCACTGAAAAAGTCAATGTCAAACAGTCAAAGTGACATAGTAACGACTAAATCTAATCAAATCAAATGGGTGATTTAGGGTGATGTTGCTTGCATTAATTAAAATAAAAAGGATAAAAACTACTGTAGAAATCAGCTGTGTCCTATTTGACCCGGGCTGACTGACAGACTGACTGACTTACTTTCATCCTTTGTGCTCGGATGTCAAAGCAGACAGCTGATGCTGCACTGCTGGGTCACATATTGTGCTTTATTCCACATGTTTACAATTAAACATCAGCTGATGAGGAATCTGTCATTTTATTTGCCTATATAACAGCGTTGATCATTTCAAACGCAGCTCTATTGCTTTTTTTAATCCTTTTTTTCTCAGATTCAGGGATGCACAATGGTTGTGGATGAGGGTCATAGCGCCCGTGTTCATCCACTGTAAGGATTATTCACAATACCGACCCGAAACCTACTGTTTATTAACCTTATCTCACGACATCCGTCCCGTTTTTACCTATTGATTACTTATTATGATATATATATGCTAATTATGTAAATGCATATTTATTGTTTTCAAATGTTTAAAGGAAACACTTCTCGAGGATTACAAATCATTTCATTATTTTCCTGACCCGCATGTCGTTTTACACCCGTGTGACTTTTTTGGTTTTCTTTACAGAAAACTAAACGAAAGGTCGAGCAATATATTAGTGACCGACGGCATCCATTCACTTTCACTGCATCTGTTTTCCATACAATGAAAGTGAATGGAGTCTGGCTGACATTCTGCTCACTATCTCCCTTCGTGTTTAAGGGAAGCAAGTAAGCTCTGCTGGTTTGTAGCGACATGAAGTTGGATAAATTACTATAGGATTCCAATGAATGGCGAACTGTCCCTTTAACAGCATATTTTATTTATAACAAAGAGATCCTGCTATTGACAAAGGCGAGGGATTCCTCAGTTACATAAACTAGAAATGCACCATTATTTGAGCTTTACTGAAATAATTAATCTAGCAGAAAAAAACAAAACAACAACATGAATGCATCTATATTGCGTGTATATTAATAATAATGACCCACCAGCTTCATCGCGGAGGCCATATCATCGTAGCGCTCCGCCTGCTCCGACAGACGGGCTCTTTGGATCAGTTGCTCCCTATCAGCCATGCTCTCTGGTCAAAGGCTGTCGGTTCGCACCGGGCTCGGTCGGTTCTCAGCAGAGCACTCTCGGTTGTGAGAGAGCGAGCGCGCTCCGGTCAGCACACAGTGCGCGAGCAGAATCTGGAGCAGCCGCGCACGTGAGGGTTGGACGGCGAGCCAAAGGTTGAAGGTGCAGATTTGTATTTTACTCTATGTGTATATGTTTTTTACGTAACGCTTTCTTTCCCCTCCCAGCCCTCTATATCCTCCAAGTTTCGCCCGATTCTATTTTTTGTTTCTTTCGTCTTTCCGGGTGCTGCTGCAAGCGTCCTGTCAATCCTAGCGAACAGGGTGGTGGGGGAGATGGAGGGGGGTTGCGCGCACTCGCACTATTTCAGGATGACGTCATTTTCTAAAAATAGCCGCATGCCCTGCAGCCGTGCACCTGCGCAGTGAGGTTTGCTGCATTGTTCAATGCAGCGGCACAGCGCGCGTGCGCGCGACAAGCAACTCTTCCGCATTCAAATGAAGCGATGCTTCTGTCTGTTTAAAGACTGATGATTAAAGGATGATGGGATGCATGGAAATTCCTGCTGAATAATACTTTTTCAGACAAAATGCTTGGACTTGACTCTTTTAAGTGTGAACAAAGGTCAAGTTTTTATTCATGGTTCTGGATGATGTTCCTGCAGTGCTACTGCTGATGAAATGCAGTTTACTGCATTATAACACTCGGGCTTAATAGGATCAACCTGACCTTGGGGATATTGTAATTAAAATTGTATCTAATAGATCTATTATTTTGCTGAAGAATACAATTTATGTCCCAAACACACTGATTGTCTTGGAGTATAACCGATCTCAACACTTTTGCTATTAATTCTGAGAATATTCAAAACCTTTTATCCAAATATAACCATAGGTCCAGTCTCATGCAAATGTACATCGATGGGATAAAGTGTTTTTTTATTATTATTATTATTTTTTAAATGTAAGACCTGATATTAAAATAACTTTTGCAAACTCCGCCCACCTTTAGTTTTACAGAACCGAATCAGAATCAATGCAATCTCTGATCAGTCAGCTGAAAAGGATCCTCATTTGAAAGCAACTGCAACTGATCCCATTAGTATAATGTGAAGGGAACTATACCTAACATGTACACAATGTTTCAACATCTTACAGTATCTCTGTGAAATGTCAATTGACAGTCTCCGTGTTCTCTGACACAGTATCTATTGCCTTTCCTCCACTGTCTTATCTTAAGGGGCACTTGCGTTCATTTTCTCAACACAGCTTTCCCAGTACATCACCAGTCGATTATCCTTGTTTGCACAAAAGTCTGTGAAATCTCGCAGCAGGCGGTCAGCCAGTTTCTCGTCCCCCAGCACGCCAGTCCTCCAGGCTTTGGTCAGCATGGTGTTGTAAGCCCAATTGTAGCCCACTCGCTCCTCAGAACCAAATAGATTCTGACTGGAGGAGTTCGCGGAGTTACGCCGTCGCCGCTGTCCACCGGAGTATTTCCTTTTTGAGTAAGGCAGCTGAAGAAAAACTGTACCTGGATAAAAAGATGAACATTCCCGAGTGATCGCAATAGACCAAGACAAAGAGATATACAAACGTAAAAAAGCAGGGCTAGTTTAGTTTATATCATTGAAAAAAGCTTGTACCTGTTACATGGATGTATTGAGGTTTGTTCTCTGATGGAAAGTTAAAAGCTGATGCTG
Organism: Carassius gibelio; assembly: GCF_023724105.1. Lineage (NCBI taxonomy): Eukaryota > Metazoa > Chordata > Actinopteri > Cypriniformes > Cyprinidae > Carassius > Carassius gibelio. The sequence continues at coordinate 16,205,177 of NC_068380.1, read as the reverse complement.
AGAATTTGTCTTGAACAAAGCCAAATCTTAAATGAAAAAAGGAATTCATTTTTATGAGGACAAACACAAGACCATTACACCTAGATAAATAGACACTAGAAATAAATTAGATGCACTCAAGTGTGTTCAAATCGGTAACCCCTAAGTTTGAGAAATAGAATATTTTATGCTCTCTTTACCTGAAGAGTATGGCCTCCTGAAACAACTGCATTCTGTCCCAGTATGTCTCTGGCTCAAACCCTAAACAAGTAAAGCAGCGTCATAATGGAGGATATCATACTTTTACTTAACATTAAAAGACAAAAGGTAATTCCACAAGATATTGTGAGAAATTTTGTGAAAGAATCCATCCAAGATGAGAGAACTGATGATCATAAATATATTAAAAGGTCATTAGATACCAAAACAGACTATTTAACTAATATTTGTGCACTAAGTATCTAGGATATCACATTTGGGGATTTTCAGACTTCTACAACCATCACACCATTCAATCTGTTACTTTGTCCTCACCCTCAAACAGGCTATCACAGCCCTCCTTTAGCAGGCACTGGATGTTTAAGGGGATAAACAACTGAGCACGGAGTGGGTCACCATACAGGTACGATGACAAAGCAAAGGGCACCTCCAACACAGGTACAAGCAGGAACCCACAAGATGCCGCCTTTCTGTGCCACCCTTGCACCTGAAAAAGAAGAGTCCAGTGCTACAGGACTATGTCTCAACCTTAGATGTTATGTTTGCACCCTTAGTTGATAGTAGTTAACTACTTGTTTCTGGTTGACTTTGCTGGATAGTCCTCAATTATTCAGGATTTTAACTATACTCATCCTACGCTTACCATTTCAAAGAGTACGGCTGCAGTAACAGCCATCCAGTGCAGCTTGATTTCAAAGGCAGCGCTGAGGGAGAAGTTTCCATGGTAATAGCAACTGCACCATTCAGTCCGATCACTGCGATTGTTCACATCAACGTCCAAGGTGACTGTTTTCTGCTCTGGAACCGTGGCAGCTGAGAGAGGAGGGGCAATAACAGAGCGAGGAAGAGTAGAAATTGCCAAAAGAATGAAATGAGAAATGGGAAACCTTTAATGGGTCAATGGAGAGTGATTGCGATAAAAGAGTTTATGGCAGTTAGTGAAACGGACATTGAGAATGAATTGAACCAATCATTCTAAGATCTAGCAGTGTATTAAAGGCAGGTATGATGTATGAAGCTTCTATGGCAGGAAAACACTGAAAGCTGAGTGCAGTAAAGTCAGAAAGGCAATGGCATTGAGGAAAAGCTTTTTCTCAGGTTTGAGAACAATGCAGGAACATCATACATCTAGCGGGACAACATGACAGATGGAGGAGAGCAGGAAGAACCCATACCACAGCACTACTGGACCACAGCCAATACTTCACCACAGCATGCACTACTGGTGTATAAGACATAATTATAGCCCACCCAACACAGCGCTTTGATTGGTGTATTGGGGCATCAGTCCATGCTCTGATTGGAACAGCTTGCAAAGCAATTTGTGCCCTGACTGGGTAGAATACATGTAACCATGTTATTTGGAGAGGTAAGTACCGTCAAAACCAATTGATGGCTTATGGCAGAATTGCAAACACTGTCTAGATCAGTTAGAAAGAGAATCATGATGTAATCAACATGATTTGGGCATTGTGGGAATGAACAGGGTGAACTAAAGACGTACTACTTTTCTATAACAGCATGCAGTCCCGGAATGGAGAAGAGTCACACAAAGTCAGATGATTAGACTTGCATCTTGCACTTGATGGAAGTGGTTGGATCAAAACCTTAGCTTGATGTTTTCTAAGAAGAATTTAGTGTTGCGTTACAGTCACTCAGTGATGTTGTTGATCTTTATATGTTAGCTGAGTTGTGAAAGTTTCCAATCGATGTTAGGTTGACTAGTAGATGGCATAGATGGTATCTGAATGTTTTAGTAATATGCAAAGAAATGATTTGACTTTGTGTGACTCATTCACTCAACTAGCCTTCCAGAACTTTCGGGGGAGGGAGTGTGGCATACTGCTTTAAGGTCCGGAGCATGGCTGCTCTGGCGTCAGAGCCGGCTGTGTGTACCTAGCAGTGCAGCAGTTTGGCTGCGTCCACCGAAGCTGCGGCTGAAGGAGCTATGCCTACTTGCATACGAGGCTGGCCGGCTGGGCAACCAGGGGAGGAGGAAGGCAGGTAGGTCACAAGGCCGACGTTCCTCCATAACAAAGGCCACCTCGAACCACTTCCTCTGAAACAGGGCTAAGTCCTCCAAAGCTGCAGCTGACCATACACTGGCTCCCGCTGGGGGCAGCTGAGTCGTAGAAGCTGCAGGGAATAGAGCTCTGTTTTCATGAAGCACCAAGACACAGTCATGATAACAATGGGATTCAGGATCTGCAAGGATATGCTCACAGGATCTGCAACCTTAATACTGATATCACTGGAGGTTATAGTATCACTGTGCTGCTGGTTTCTAGTAGGCGATCATTCTCTGCAGTATCCAACTGTATAAAGTGGCTGTTCTTGTGCACACTAGATATTGCATATTGCATATTCTCATTGAAAATGAAGTCCAGTTGCAAATCACTGTGAGTGTGAATCTCCCTTGATACAGCTGGATACAGTAGGAAAAGTTAGCAGCAACCTACTCTGCAGAAACTTGGCAACCCCTACACAAATAATATTGACAGTCAATTCAGTTCTTACCCTTTTCATAGTCCTTGTCGACAATCCGGTAGAGGTAGAACCCATAAACGAACGTCCGCATGGCATCACCGGAGGCATGCATTATCAGACCTTCATCCAGCATTTTCTATAGGAGTGTCATGGAGGGGGATTCAAGATTTACAATACAAACACAAGCCACTGTGACTTCTGCAATGTTCTCAATTTTACCTGCATGATTTCTACTGCAATGCCTTGTGTGGCAACATTCTCCACGGTGCTGACCAGCCAATGTACAACCTCAGCACTGACAAAGCAGTTGGGAGGCAGGCCCCTCTGCTCTGGCAAAAGCTGCACTCCAGTGCTGCAAGCACAGGAAGTCAATGTATATCAGACATGGGTGACATAACAGAACACTAATAAATAATTAAGGATTAAAAGACTCTCACGTGGGATGCTTAATGGCTTCCAGGATCTCCATTAGTGTGGAAGATGAGGAAAGGCTTAATCCACTGGACCTTTATGAAAGTGGAACTTCCTGATTTAAATGTACGAAGCCATGCTGTGAAAGTTGGAATAAATTAAGGCATCCTCTTACCCAGTCTCTCCACCAGTGCCTAGGGTTGGGTCTCCTGTGGCTTGGGATGTAGCTGATGTTCTCTCTCCTGGTTGGTTTCCTCCTTTGTCTGACAACCCACCCTCAATGTGATTGGCTGGAACCTGTTCAGCTGGCAGCTGAGGAACCCAGTGGGGATGTGTCAGATACAACATTAGAAATGCAGTGCTCCTTTACACTTTCATGCACAAGAACTCTTACATTTGAAGATATAAATCATCATGCAAACAAGTCTAAAAACAGCTCTACACAGGACTGACAAGGGTGCAAAATATAAAGATATATTCATGCCATCTGACTAGCAGGAATGCATCTGACATAGCTTGTCCATTACTTTGGTATCATAAGTGTTAGATATACCGGCCACTAAATATCATGTATTAAAAAAAAAGCAAAATGTGAAGACTGGCTTTACTTGTTGGTCAGATGGCCTCTTCCCATCTGCTCCTGGCCAGAATTAGCTGCAATGTGGAACAGCTACTGTATGCCACTAGACAAAAATCTGGCTATGTGAGATAAGCAGTACTCCAATAATGAGCTCAGGATGTGCAGTGAGATTGAATGAAAAGTGCACATGCATTCTTTCACTGGCCAACAGGAGTGATGCAGTCCAACAATACAGCAGAACTCATAGTGGTTAAGATGTTAAATGAAGTGAATCTAATATTGCTTTCACATTTTGTTATATTGAATATGGGTACACAGACAAACAGGAATGACTCTTCATTACCACTCTGACTACAAAAACACCAAATAGGAACAACCTTCACATTTTAATGCCAGTGAGAGGTTCGACTAGTATGCAGGCATGCACACATGGTTTGTATGCACACACTGTACGTGCATTAATAGATACAGACGGCTCTCACAAAGCAGAGAGAGGGCATTGACTGACCTGAGAGTGACAGGTGTAGGAGGAACGTGGACTACGAATAAAGTCCAAAATGAAGGCAGCGTCCTGTCAGCATGTTAGAGGAGAAAAACACCAGAAAGAGAGAAAATGGACCCCAGAGAACAGAGCAAGAGCAAGGCCGTAATGGAAGAGGAAGAGGCAAAGATTAAAAGAGGCAAGGAAGAAGCAAGAAAACATAAACCCTCTGCAAACAATAACCATGATTTAATACTGACTGAGACAAAAGGAAGATTTTTAAAAAAATCTAAATGAAAAATAGTGACGTCATTTGCATAAATTTTTTTGAATTGCATTAATGACACTATATACAAGTAATCACACATTAACCCCCCAATATTACATTATTGTGGCATTTTTAAATAATTGCATTTAAATGTGCACTAAGCAATTTTTTTTATAAAAGCTTTTGACCACAGCGTCAGACCGAGTCACAAAACACACTCGCATCCAATCAGCACTAAGGGGCATTTCTAGTAAAGATAGGGAGAAGAGAGCGCCGAGTGAGCACACATGACGGATATCAGCAGATCGATTATAGATAGCGAGGCGAAAAATTATATTTCAAAGCAACAAAATATTTAAAAAAGGTTATAATCAGGCAAGAGGTAGGACCCCCATAAATATCAGAGCAGCTTTCCAGCGGTGGAGAGAACTGAAGGAGCGGGAAGGCCTGGACTCGGACGCTTGCTTTGTTTCTTCTTGATAGGTGAGTTACGTTTATCTTGCTTTTTCACACAACTTTTCTGTGTTGGCTTTTGCTTGAATATGCTGCTGTTGGCAGGCATGGCAGATCCACCATCGCCGCTGCCAGGGTTGTGTATGCCTATGAGGGGGAGTTATCAAAATAGGGGCGAGGTCCTGTTGGGGTGTGGGCGTGTTTACACCTCGCTTAGTGCACCTTTAATACCAGCTTTTAACTCTGTTTCAAATACTGTGATCAGTCCTTAAACCAAGCAGACAAAAGTGAAAATTTGACAAAAGTATATCAATAAGCCGGCAAGCAATAGACATTGTAGAAATATAATAGCTCTGTTTCCCACTCAAAGAGCACAAAGAGACACGCAGGAAGCCAGGAACTGGACGAAAGTCTGCCTCAGGCTCTCACCTTACGGGGGCTGTCAACATAGGTGGTTGTTAGGGCAACGCTGGCAGCATCACTGAGAGGACCACATGATTTCCCACCATGCTGAGCAGCAAGCTGCTGCTCTTCTAAACTCCTGCAGATCGAAGACATCTCACCAGCATTAGAAAAAAGCCTGGAATCTCTGGCATTTTATAAAACCATATGCGGCACTAGAGAAAAGTCCAAATCTCATTGTTTCTGGCACGCAAAATTGTTTCACATTGCACTGCTGAATTTTACTTTGTTTGGTGTCCCGAAATTTGCCTGCACAACTCACTTCTGTGTCTGATCCAGCTCCAGAAGCGCAGAGAGGGCAGAGGTGCACTTTTTGCCCACGGGGGGTGCTATAGGTTCTGGGTTGCAGGGTGAAAGGGATCCTGTCACCATCAGGCCTTTAATGGTGGCTCCTTTCTGTAAATAACAGATCAATTGTTATTGTATTACCATGATGGGTAGTTTTATCTCTTTAATTACTAATTTGTGCTTATCTTGTAGCTGTGCACTCACGCGGATAATTCGATCAGATCGGTGACGCCGACGAATCCTGTTCAGGCCTTCCAAAAAGCGGATAAATCCATCCAAAAGAGACCAGTCCCCAGTGCCAGAGAGGCTATCTCGTCCTGCCCCTATTCCCTCCCCATACACGTCCCAGTGACCCTCACCGTCCGCCACGCGCCTGGCTCCGCCCGCTGGCAGCAGCAAGAAGCGCGTCCGCCAAAACTTCAGAGAGTCGATAAGACTGTGGAAGAGAGAGGATTGGTTTCTTATGGGCATCTGTCTATGTAGATTTTGAGCCGTGGTGCTAGTAAAGCCACTTGCCTGAAGTCCTCTGAGCCAGCAGAGCAGATGTACTGGTCCAGGTAGTTCCACTTGTACTCCTCCAGACGCTCGTGGCTGAACTCCACCCAAAATGGAAGGAAGTGGGCGTCTGCATGTGGAGGGCACAGATTGTAGCTGTACTGAATCTGTGTGGATTCGTAGGGATACCTAAAGACACACAAAACACACTTTTGGGCATTTCTAGAAGCACAAATGACATTAACTTGAAACTGAATGACTAAAGAAGATAAACTGACTTTGGGAGATAGCGGGTGACAGTAATGATCTTATCTTTAAGGCAGACTTTATGAAAGGTTCTTCCCATACTGAGCCAGTAAACACTCTCCTCCTCCTCTGGTTTACGCCGAGACACCAGCGCTGAAAAACACACCTTTAAATCTCTCACCTACATTACAACAGAGTGTGATTTATAACAAGTCTGTTTTTTTTTAAATCCAAACTAGTTTGCAGAGCTGTGGGGCGTCCAGTAGGGGATGTACCTCGGGAATAAAGGGGGCTGCTGCTGAGGGGCGGGGCTATAGCCGGCTGTGGCTTCCTGTTAGGATGTACAATGATCTGGTAGCCTTGCATCAGACGCTGACAGATGAACTCTTCAAACACCTGATGGGCCATCATCACTGGAGACTCATCGTCACGCCTACAAATGATGGAGGGTATTCATTTCGGACTTAGATCTTCAATATACATAAAAGTCTGAGAATAGCTGAGAGAATTTAGCATTTTTCTAGCCAGACTCTTTCTCAGTGCTTCATGGTAGTATGCAGGTGCTAAAGCGCTCTTTTGGCAAAATTTTCTTGTTTTAGTTCTTGGATTGGTGGAGATTTATTTGTTGAATCATGATTATCAGTTATAAAACAGTAACAAATATGATTATTTAAAAAGATGAAATAATGGGGGCTGATGGCTTTAGCAAAAGCATATACCATTAACAACCTCGTAGTACACAATAGGTCTGTATTAAAGGTTTAAAGCTACAGTTAAAATCAATTCTCCTATGGAGAAAATGAATGGCATTTTTACTCCTAGAAGCCAACTGTTGTACTCTACATCAGCCGATATATACACTTCCAGGCCAAAATTGTCACTGATTGTATTTGAATAAGCAAATACTTAATATTTTAAGATAACATAATGATAACATTGTGCATTCATTGTTGTACCATTTTGTCAATGTCATGCAACATCACCAAAACATTTATTTCTATCAAGAGTTGCATTAATGTTTGGCCGAGATCTGGTATATATTGAGATGTAAAAAAAGATACCTTGTATATCTTTTGTAGATCTTGAATCAAAGCACCCTTTAAAATCGATCCTGGAATATCTACTGTACATGAGTATGTCTCCCAACATGGTTGTTTAAAAAATAAAAAGCTATGCACTATATCAGTTAGGGTTGAAAGTATTGTTGCCAAACAATCATGCCAAGTACATATTAATCATTGCATAATAATCCAAGACTTCAGTATTTGCTACTTTAAATCCAAACAGTGAGTTTTTCTTGTCCAGGCAGTGTATATAGTGCATACGCATAGTACAACAAATATAAAAAAGTCATTTTTTGACCTATACCACCCAATCCCTAAAGTCTTTGTACCTCTCCAGGTCCGTGTGTGGCAGCAGGTCATAGCAGCCCTCCGTGTAGTCATTCTGCAGGGTTTGACGGTCGGGAAAGTAATCGGTCGTGAGGGGGAGACAGGCGGGAGTGGTAAGGGACTTCCAGTCCACCCCGACCGTGCAGCAAAAACTAGGCACTGTCGGAGGGGCAGACAGCAGCAGGACTTCAGGGGCACCCCCATCACACACACACACAGCACCCCATAGCGCATGACAAACGTACCACATGGACGCAACAGATTACATTCATACACATTCACACGTCAGGCCCGGTTGAAAATTAGCAGACAGATTGAGAGAGAAAGAGGCAGAAGAGCAGAAGGTGAACAGTTTCAGGCAGACAGACACATACCAACACGCAGAACAAGGAGAAAGAGAATGTGGGAAAAGAAAAAGGAAGTGTGTTACCATCATTGTTGTAATTGAACTGAAATTACAGTAAACACTACGTGCAATATTAACATGCACTAAAGGCACTGTGAGCATCATGACATCACTGATGAGTAATACGTGTGAAAGGCCATCTGTACAACACAGAACACAGAAAAGACGACCAGTACTCTTAGCATTCAGGCAAGGCATGCGTGAGAATCTGAGTGCGGCAGTGTGATTTAACATTCTCGCGATTGGTGATTTTATTGAGGATTGCAAAGCTTATGAGTGGGAGGGACTTGAAGTTTGATACTTGATTAGAGAGAAAGGGAATTTTGGAAATAGTGAAATCCCTGGGAAAAGATGGTACAGAGAGAAAGCCAGAAATCCCATACAAATCTGAGGTGGAATTCACTAAATGAATTGCGCACATTGCTAGAAATATTTAGTTTAAGCTATAGCACCTGATTCAGTTATTACCACTGTTTTCCTGTCAGCTATATATGCTAGATACATCTTATTTGTGAATATCAATAGCTAATCAGCATGCTAGCTTATAGCCTACACCCTATTCAAACAAGCGTTTCATTCTTATTTTTGAAAAATCACAAGCCGGTTAGTGTGCTAATTTAACCTACACCCTTTATACTCTAATGGAATAAATATTCAATTTTTATTTGTGAATATCACTAGCAGATTAACGTGCTAGCTTAGCCTACACCGTTTACACTCTAACAGGACAAATATTAAATTCTTTTTTTTTTTTTGTGAATATGACCAGCCAATTAATGTGTTAGCTTAGCCTACACCCAAGAAATACTAAAGGAACAAATGTTCAATTCTTATTTGTGAATATCAGTAGCTAATTAGCCTGCTAGCTTAGCCAACACTAGTTACACCCTAATAATAAAAAAATATTAATCTGTTAAACTGCGGGTGGGGTGTGAACAAGATTCAGGTAATAACAAAGTGGCGCAACTGAATAGTGAATTCCCTCAGAGGTTGTGGACCACCTTTTTCGTTCATCAAACTTTCAACCATGAACACAGCTAATCAACTCCATGTATACACTGTGTGCACAATTTTTAGGCAAGTGATTATTTAGACCATATCATAATTTTATTCATAATTTCCAAGTCTAAGCTTTATAAACTTGAATGCTTATTGTATTTAATGCATATCAGGTGATGTGTATTTGTGTAACGAGGTACGGTGTGGCCTAAGGAGATCAACACCCTATATTGTTGATTCTGACCAGATCAAGAAACTGACTGACTCCGTGAATGGAAGGCTTGTGACTGTTATCGAAAAGAAGAGTGGCTATATTGGTCACTGAGGTTTTCTTTTTGACATTGTTTATTTGTAAATAGGTGAGTGAGATGGGAAAATCTTTGTTTTTCATTTAGTTGCATAATTCTGCACACTAATAGTTGCCTAATAATGGTGTACATGTAGATATTCTCTTAAGAATGGCAAAACTTCACTTTTACTACTTAAATGTTCAGATTTGAGGGTTTGTTAACATTTTGGATTGACCAAGAGCACTGTAGTTGTACAATGACAAAATTAATCCTCAAATACATCTTGCCTAATAATTGTGCACACAGTGTATGATCTACTGCACTGGCTCAAGATACCCAAACATAAAGGAGATACCCAAACATAAAGGAGATAAAGGACAGTAATTCACTTGTGGACACACCTAATTTGAGGTTCCTAACCCAAAAGTGCTAAAAATCAAAAGATATGAGGAAAGACTTTGATACCTTAAATCATTCAACAATAGATTCCAGATTTCCTGCCCAAACCCCCTTCCCTTTGAAATATGTTTGTATTTAAGTAATTGCCTCTAACAAATGTCTGAGGGTATATATTTAAATTTTTATGAGAAAGTGAATGGATACTGGAAATGTTTTTGAGTGAGTATCTTCAATGATGGGGAGGAACTCACTCGGATCTGGACTGGAGTAATCCTCAAAGGAACTACGGTTCACTGGTGTTCCTGTAAAAGCAAGAGCAGTAACAAGAATGTGAACTCAAAGTCTGGTTTCATAAAGAACAGTCATTTGATGACCAGACAATGTAATAATAGAAATAAAATGGGTCCTATGATGCTTTTTCACATTTTCAACTTTAATTAGTCTGTAATGTTGCTGTTTGAGCATCAAAAAGTGGTTACAACCATCCAGGTTTAAATCACGCTCAAATTAATTTGATTTTGATGATACACTGAAATTCAATATACACTGAAACTCGCAGCAGCCCCTTACCATGCCCCTATGGTAAGGGGCATTACATTTTCTGACCAGGCGCCAAGTGCTGTCAATCACGACACACACTGGTCCAGCTAACCAATCGCATCACACAGTGGTCCAGCTAACCAATCACAACACAGACTGACCCAGCTAACCAATCATAGCACAGAGTGACCTAGCTAACCAAAAATAACACACACTGGCCCAGCTAACCAATCATAGCACAGAGTGACCTAGCTAACCAATCATAACACACACTGGTCCAGCTAACCAATCATAGCACAGACTGACCCAGCTAAGCAATCATAACACACACTGGTCCAGCTAACCAATCATAGCACAGACTGACCCAACTAAGCAATCATAACACACACTGGTCCAGCTAACCAATCGCATCACACAGTGGTCCAGCTAACCAATCATAACACAGACTGGCCCAGCTAACCAATCATAGCACAGACTGACCCAGCTAACCAATCATAACACACACACTGGCCCAGCTAACCAATCATAGCAGAGAGTGACCCAGCTAACCAAACATAACACAGACTGGCCCAGTTAAACAATCATAGCACAGACTGACCCAGCTAACAAATCATAACACACACACTGGCCCAGCTAACCAATCATAGCACAGACTGACCCAGCTAACCAAGCATAGCACAGACTGACCCAGCTAACCAATCATAACACAGACTGGCCCAGCTTACCAATCATAGCACAGACTGACCCAGCTAACCAATCATAACACAGACTGGCCCAGCTAACCAATCATAGCACAGACTGACCCAGCTAACCAATCATAACACACACACTGGCCCAGCTAACCAATCATAGCACAGACTGAACCAGCTAACCAATCATAACACACACACTGGCCCAGTTAACCAAGCATAGCACAGACTGACCCAGCTAACCAAACATAACACACACTGGCCCAGTTAACCAGTCATCACACACACTGTCCCAGCTAACCAATCACAGCACACAGTGGTCCAGCTAACCAATCACAACACAGACTGACCCAGCTAACCAATCATAGCACAGACTGACCCAGCTAACCAAACATAACACACACTGGCCCAGCTAACCAATCATAGCACAGACTGACCCAGCTAACCAAACATAACACACACTGGCCCAGCTAACCAATCATAGCACAGACTGACCCAGCTAAGCAATCATAACACACACTGGTCCAGCTAACCAATCATAGCACAGACTGACCCAGCTAAGCAATCATAACACACAATGGTCCAGCTAACCAATCGCATCACACAGTGGTCCAGCTAACCAATCACAACACAGACTGACCCAGTTAACCAATCATAACACAGACTGGCCCAGCTAACCAATCATAACACAGACTGACCCAGCTAACCAATCATAACACACACACTGGCCCAGCTAACCAATCATAGCACAGAGTGACCCAGCTAACCAAACATAATACAGACTGGCCCAGTTAAACAATCATAGCACAGACTGACCCAGCTAACCAAACATAACACATACTGGCCCAGTTAACCAATCATAACACAGACTGGCCCATTTAACCTATCATAGCTGAGACTGACCCAGCTAACCAATCATAACACAGACTGGCCCAGCTAACCAATCATAGCACAGACTGACCCAGCTAACCAATCATAACACACACACTGGCCCAGCTAACCAATCATAGCTCAGACTAACCCAGCTAACCAAGCATAGCACAGACTGACCCAGCTAACCAATCATAACACAGACTGGCCCAGCTAACCAATCATAGCACAGACTGACCCAGCGATCCAATCATAACACAGACTGGCCCAGCTAACCAATCATAGCACAGACTGACCCAGCTAACCAATCATAACACAGACTGGCCCAGTTAACCAATCATAGCACAGACTGACCCAGCTAACCAAACATAACACACACTGGCCCAGTTAACCAGTCATCACAACACTGTCCCAGCTAACCAATCACAGCACATTTCATATTTCAGAAGGTGGGCCTTCATTTGATACAAGACCTATTTGAGCTGTTCATGCCAGACTGGCGGGAGAGGTGTTTTTTTCATAAAATATGTGAAAAATAATGTTTTTCCGAACAACCTAGTATGAGAGCCTGTTCAAGTACACCCCCAAAACCAAACCAAGACTTTGTAAAAGAGCATAATTTGACCCCTTTCAAAAAAGGTAAATGGACCAGATTGATTCGCTGCATGTTTTCTGAATCGCTGCAAAAAAAACAAAAAAAAACATCATTTGTTTGGGACAAGTACATCATTTGTTTGGGACTTAGACTACACAAGTTGTGTTGTATGTCTTTGATTTGCTACAAAGAACCAACTCATTTAAGTTCATTTACTCCAGAATGAGACTATACCAGTCATGCTGCAGGTTTTTTGATTCAAAACAAAGAACCAGGTCACAAGAGTCATTTGTTTGGGTCTTGGACTACACTGGTCACATTGTGCCACAAAGAAACGACTCATAAAAGTGATCTGTTTGGGGATCAGTCTCTACCAGCGGCATTTTGTTTCTTTCATTTGCTACAAAGGACCAACTCATAAGAGTCATTTATTCAGGAATCAGACTACATCAATCACACTGCATGGGTTTTGATTCAAGAAAACAAGGTCACAAGAGTCATTTGTTTGGGACTTGTTAGTTCTTGATTTGGGACATTATATTTGGGAATCAGACTACAACTTACTATATATTTCTGATTCACTAAAAAGAATCAGCTATTAAGAGTTATTCATAAACAGTCTAAATATCTTTTTTCAGGGCCACTGTATAACAGTAGGTTAAATAGAAGAAAATAAGGCACCAGTGCTGTTGCTACTTGCTGGGCTTCCAGAGACATTATCAGGAACTCCAGTGATATACAGTCCATTCTCTCCTACATGACGGGATATTGTCCGCTTGCTAAAACACACATTTACACCATCATTAGTCTCTAACTTTATCACAGTGGTCCATTTTCCCATTCCAAAGAACCTCTCACTCATGTGTATGCGACTGACCTTCCCGTAGCTTCGTGATAGGCCAGTTCTAGCAGTTCGGCAGAGGTACGAGCCGGGTCTCTCTGCTCACTAACCTGCAGCTCTGCCATGTTCTGTCGCGTCTGATGGTGGATTTGGATTGCCTCTCCAGAAGGACCTTGAACATCCACACAACATTACACAAAAACATGTAGAGAACAGACTCTAGTCTGAATATTTTGAAATGTAATATCATCTTTTGGAATATGATTACACGATTCAGATTACATGTAATCGGTTACTACCCAGCACTGTCCATATGCTGAATATCTGACCACAGGATGCAGACTGACGGATCAGAAGCAAGCATTTCATGTGTATCACTTACCCACAGGAAATGTGTGCATCCAGCGGCGGCGGTTGGAGGTGAGTTTCATTGGCATGCGTGAGGGGGCGAACGGGTTGATGAGAGCCCTCTGGGGCGTGTAACCGCCCGGCCGTATGTGCAGGGTGGACTCAGCGCTTCCCACTGTGAAGCGGCCCGGGGCACTGGAGTCCCTCTGGGAATCTACCATCTTTTCTAGCAATTCTGCAACAGTGAGAGCGACGAGCAGCAGCAAACATCAACCAGATGTTTCAGTCTACATCAACACACAGGTGCACTCTGATGGGTTCTGTACCTCTTGTGCAGCTGGTGTACCCCAGGGAGCTGCTGACCTCGTACTGGCCCTGAGCCGGGCGCGGGATGAGCAGGATGTTGGAGACGTGGCTCAGACTGTCATCTGATGGCAAGCTCCTCTGTTCTTCAAGTCCTGTAGGCCTGGGAGGGGGAGAGATGCCCACTACACCTCCACCAACATCCGTCGAGCCCCAACTTTTCCTGCTGGTTGATTCCCTCTCCCGACTCGACCTGACACACATGATCAGAGGCTAAATGTAGTTTGAGCGACTGAATGTAGGCAGACCACAGCGAGACAGCCAGCCATCAGCTGACGGTCAGCTGATGGTGACTCCTCCCACTATTAATTAAACAAGATATATAAGTTCATCTATACTCACACTTGCCATAGTCTCATAGATTCAACATACCTTCTGATGTTTATTCATGTGTCGCTTTAACTGAGGCTCTACATAGTTCTGTCACGCTACAATAGAGTGCTAAAACTGTATTTATTGTTTGAATTTCATTATAAAATTCACAGGATTTTGAAAATTGAGACTTTGTTTCATATCAAAAGTAGAGTACAGAGCTTATTGCGACTATTGCATCAGAGGGATGCTTCAAATCATTTTTCATGACGTTTTGTTCACATGTAAACTAAAAACTAAATAAATATCTATTCAAATCAATATTGTCAACCCAGTCCTGGTATCCATATGGAATGGACCCTGCCATACTGTCAAAATGCATATTATCAAAACACACAATAATTAAAGTCATCATTTCCTTCAATAATTTTGGCCCACCAAAATTAATTTTTAGGCAAATATTTTTGGTTAATTTTGGTGCATCACTAATCTGATCTAGTGTCTTTCCATCCACAAGCAGATTTCTAATTCTACAGTCATAATTTAAGTAATGATTCACCCAAAAAACGAAAGAGTTTACAGGATTTGGATTTGTTTAATGTACCTGAAGTTGGTGGACCTCTGGGATCTGGAAGGTCCAGGAAGCCTGAAGACCTGAGCGTCATGCGCATCATAGTCCACCTGGAGAGGGAGGCTGTTCTCAACATTTTTTGGTGCACCAAGAGCTGAGAAAGAGAAATCCAGCTCAAGTCAGTTCACAGCAAACCCTTATATAAACTTGAACTAAAACAAAAAAACCTCCTAGTGACCTACTTACAATGTTCTTTGTTGCTTTTAGCTTTCTCAGCATGAGCCTTCAAATGAAAAGACATCAGAGCGAGAGCAACTTCATTAGCAGTTTTACAAACATCAAGTTGTTCTCACAATAAAAATGTTACAAATTCACAAGGTGCTGTCAGTTAAAGTGTAATATTTCTAACCTTTTTTCCAGCCAGCTTGATCCGTGGTGTAAAACAGCTGCATGAGTTCTGGCTCTTTGATGTGTAAAAGCTGTAGATTCAGATTGAATAAAGTGAGCTCACCTGCATTAACCTATACATGTGTTTGTTTTGTGTGTGTTTTTTTCAGGGCTAGCTGATATGGCCAAAAATATTATTACAATATTAATTTCATACCAGTACTTGGGAAGGAAATGAATACCACATGTTTGTTATACTTCAAAAATGTAAACATAATTTGCTTACAAGTAAACTCCACAGAGTGAGCTACCTTTTAATTGAACGCCTCATTAAATCTGTCTAGATTCTTCCCCAAATTCTGTTTTCTGTTATATTTTTTTCTGATTTATTACAAATGTATAATCAAAAATATTGTGTAATGAAATTAATTCATGTAACTAACATTTTAAAATAAAATAACAGTAATCTAGCTATACATCTACATATCTACATATATATATAAAATCAGTATATAAATATAATTAATTAATTTAAAACAAAACACTGCATTTAATTATTTGTCAAACAAGGTGCTGCACAAATAACTTGTACACAGTATGAATCAAATTATATCTGTTAAAATAACAATAGTAATAATTATAAAAATAATAAAGTTTAAATAAATTGTATTATTATTATTATTATTGCCCTGAGAGGTATATTTTACCATACAAAAGTAGTTTATTTCTCTATAGTAAAACAGATGACACAACACAGCGCTTGTCTAGATTTAGGATATATCTATCAGAAATTATTCTAAAGTTAACTACCGCTATTGTGGATCTATTTTATTTATATAGCCCTATTTAATGCATAAAACATAAATTTTTGATAAAAGGACAAACCCAACCCTATAAGATTGAGAGTTGAGGGTGGGCTCTTCTAACTTGCTACCAACTGCTCGGTGGTTGTTAAGGTGTATTGGGTAGTTATTACACCCTAGCAACCACCGAGCAGTCGGTAGCAATAACTCTCAAATCTCACCTGTGGTTGATCCAGTGTGGCAGGTTGTAGTCATCACCAATTCTAGAGTCTCCATGCACTGTACGGTTATGTAACTAATAAAATGATATAATAAAAAAGAACAATAATCCCATTTAGTAGTATTAAAACATTCAGATCTATTTCATGCTCAAATGCCAAACGTAATATGGTCTTTACCAACCTTGAAGAGTGGAACAGCGTGGAGGGGCTGCTCTCCCATGCACACCAGATCTACACCGATGCCTGTCAGGAAGAGACCATTAGCACACCACACCGCTCTGTGTCACAATACAAACAGTGAATGTACAGCACGCTCACTGACCGTTGTCAATCATTCGCTGTTTGGTGAGGATCATGAGCAAGCGGTCCACCTCGAACACACCCACTCCTGGAGTAATGACCACTGACATCTGACCCGTACGGTCAAAGTTACGGTTGATGTAGTGCTTATCAAAGACTGAAAGAGACAAGACAGGACACTGATATCAGCACAAACAGCTCTACTATAGTGCTGTGGGACTATAGACCAATTACACAAATACAAACCATTGAAAGACAAGTTGATAGCTTCCAGATAATTCCCCTGAGCAGCCGTGGAATTGCTCCCGCACAGGAATCCATCTGCAATATTGAGACATTAACAAAATGCGTATGTCAATCTAAGACTCTCACACAAAATAATGGCATTTTCAAAAAAAAAACAATAAAAAATAATAATAATAAATGACATTTTCTAAACAATATTCTATTTTCAATACACTGCAATATGAAGTATGAACATATAAAAACGAAATATGAAATACACATTCATAATTAAAACATACATAAAAATAAAATAAACAAGTTATATAAGTATATATGTATATGTGTGGACATATAAACTAAACTCCTTCAGGGTTTGTATTAGTTATGGAAAGTTTTTTTTGTTGAGTATGGCCCTGTATGACATCATAAAGGGCGGGATTCTTTGTAGGGCACTTCTCCAGAAAGAGCGCACACACACAGCCACCACAGCGAGAGCAAGAGCAGCCCATCATTGTGCTTCATTCATTAACTCGTTAGCCACAGTTCATTTAAGACAGTAAAGTTTTATTGCTATTTTATTTTTGTCGAGAGGATCCTGTGCTAGCTTGTGACTCTTTAGCTCCGCCCACGACACGCCTCCAAGCTCGACTCTTTTCAGAGAGAAGCGGTACAGCTGTAAATCTGATAAAACTAAAGGCTTATCAAAGAGATATGAAGGATGCAACACTACTGTATACTCAAGATTAGCAGAAACTGTGTAATGTCCTCTTTAATTGTTATAATATTTTACAATATAATTTTTTTTTTTAAATGCAGTCTTTCAAAACAATCTTATCATAGATATCTTACAGAAGAGTGTGTGTGTGTTTGTGTGTGTGTGTACAGAACTGCATACGCACCAGCTCCTTTGAGACGCACCAGCACAGGATACTGTATGAAGAGCTTTTTAATAGTGATAAGTAGAGACATCCACTCATCGCGCCTTTCATTCTGGTCCACCACCCTGCAAGAGAAGGAAAATAAGGACTGCTGCTTGAACTAGTACAAAGCTGCCATTCTTAATGCTTAGTGAACTTCTGGACCTGTAGAAATCCTCATAATAGCGTCCCTCGTGGTCTTGTCGAACTGACACTCTTTGGATCTCTGGGAACTCTTCTGCATGAAAAAACACACATAATAATAATAATTATTATTATTCAAATCATACGACCCAAGCAAGTTTTAAATCTGAAACATTTACCCAGTGATTTGGCAGAGTAGAAGGTACGAGAGAACAGCACCACTGTAACCTCATGGCTGCAATTCTTCTCCTAGAAAAGAGGCTACATTTGAACAAAAACAATCCCATAATGCCAAAGAACATGTTCGTATTCAGCTATACCGTGCAGATAATGTTACTAAACTTAACACTCACTTTCCATTTGGCAAACAGATCCGAGAGGAAACCATTAACAGCTTTCTCAAAGTAAAGATCACCTGTGAATGGTGATCAGTCAGTAGCTTAAATCACCTGAAATAACAGATTTACTCTTCAAATATAGATAATGCTTAAAAAATTATAATAATTACCATAAATATCAAAGTCCCACATCTCACAGCTCATCTGAATGAATATATAAACCATTGCAGAGGTGGACCGGAACACCACCTGGATGGAGAAAACATGCGGAAATAAAAATATATAGAAAGAGAGATGGGATAGTAAAACAAACTGAATTTCCAGAGAGACTTTCTCACCCTTGTATCTTCACTAATGTAGCCACAAGTGACCTTCTCTCCTTTTACCCACAATTCACTGGCCTGGGCCCTGAAACCATAATAAAACGATTCTTTTGGTTAGACATACACTACTGTTGAAAAGTTTGGGTTCAGGTTTAGAAGTAGGGGTCGACCAATTATCGGCGTGGTTTAGCTGTAGTAAAATATCCATAGCTTAATCATGAAACATACTGAGGTCCCACTTTTATTAATATTAATGTTGTTATTATGAACAGTTCTCAGAATTAAAGATGTGTTAAAATAATTTAAAGAGAGTCTTTGTCAGAGGCCTTTTTATTCTTAATTTTGACATAAATTTTCATTTCGGTTCAAATTATCGGTTATCGGTCTCCTTGATCTGTAATAATCGGTATCGGCCCTGAAAAATGCATAACGGTCGATCCCTATTTAGAAGTAAAAGTCACAAGTTAAAAGTTAAAAGTTTTAAAGTATAGTAAAAGCTGTTTTTAAAATGTAATTTATTCCTGTGATGCAAAGCTGAATTTTCAGCATCATTACTCCAGTCTTCAGTGTCACATGATCTTCAGAAATCATTCTGATATGCTGATTTACTGCTCAACAAACATTTCTTATTATAAGTGTTGAAAACAGTCGTGCTGCTTCATATTTCTGTAGAAATTGATAGAACAGCATTTACTATATTTTAACATTTTTAATGTCTTTACTGTCATCCTTGCTGAATAAAGTATTAATTTCTTTCAAAAAATATGGTTGTAAAATACTGAAACTGACCAATCAGAATCAAGTATTCCAGACGGCCTCTAATAATGGATGTTGTTACCTGATCCCAGCAAGCTCTACTTTCTGTGTCACATACGCACACGTGCTCACCTGAAAGAACATCACGGAAACATAAAGATCACCGCAAGGCATCGAAAATAAACATCCCATGCTGATTTGAATCTAATCTACTCACTAAGCTCTTCTTCAGTCTCCACATGTCTCCTCGTCCAATATACTGATCTTTAAAGGTGAGCTCCACCAGATCCAAAGTCACGTCCTGTTAAATGTCAATGGAGAATTGAGGTAACAAGGTATGAGAGGCTGTGCTATATTGTGACTATAGTGTGTATATAAAATAGAAGGACAATATTTCCATATAAAATACCTTTGGGTCCACAATATTGATGATGACGTCCTGGTAAGCGCGAAGCTTGAAGGCCTGAGCCACTGTCTGATCTACACTGATAGTTTCTGTTAACGGAAGAAGAGAAAATGAACACTGAGATATAGCCGATTAATAGTTACTAGTACAGAAAATGAAGCGCTAATTTAAAACTCACCTTTCTGCAGGTCTTCTTTCAAACTCTTGACCTGCAGCAGCAGAGGACTGAGGACAAAGACATTGTAGACACACAGATATTATCAGTTCATACAAAAATATACCAGTTACACTTTGTTTTTGCTTACAGTGGACTTATCCAATAAAGTATTGGGTAGTACAAGGTAACTACATGGATTAAGGTTAGGTTTAGGGTAGGTTCAGGGATAGTATCTAATTATTACCCAGTTATTATCATTGTTATAAAAAAGTTATAAAAATAGTATGTAAAATAAAGTGCTACCAATATGCCAGGCAATATACAATAATGTACAATATATAAGACAACAGTGTTGTTTTATTAATATTCAGAATTCGTTTTTATTTTGACATCTTGCTTTCTTTATTATTTTAGTTCAAGTTTTAGTTATTTTGTTGTATATGTCATTTTGATGATTGATTTTCTTTAAATATTTTATTTCAAGTATATGAATATATACACACACACACACACACACGTTTTAAAACATTTCAGGTTAGATAACTTTTTATAGGAGGAAATGTAAAATATCTGCAGACACATTTTTGAGATTGACCTTAAATTATATTAATATTATATTCTTAATATGTAGTTAATGTAGTTTATATAGTTTTTATATATATTTTTGTTTGTTTTAGTTTTCATTATAAAATGTAAAAAATTGTTGATAAGTTTAATTATAATATATCTATATAAGATTTAATTATTGTGTAAATCATGAAAAATATTTTATTTAAAGTATATTAACACACACACACACACACATTAGCAGTAAGCGCCATTAAAAAAATCTGTATTGTATCTGGTAAGTACTGAAAAGTACATTTTTAATTTTAACTAAAAATGCGATATTCGTAGAGTTATTAGGTCATGCTTTCTCCCTTTTTTCCAAACCGTGACAAACGCCAGTCTCCCTTTTTTGCAGAATGTGATATTTCTCCTCAACCAATCACAGCGCACCATTCCACACACTCTATGCAGCAATGGCGATGCTTTGAATACACCCGGAATCCTAGTTTTCCTCATCTACTTTATACTTTGTGATCAACAAACAAGGGCTCCACGATAAATCTCACGTGATTGCCATGCGCATCTCATCAGCCAGTTCTGTGATTAATATTACTGATAAAACTCCATTATGTGGTTTCAGTTAGAAATTATGCAGATGTATTTAATACACAGAGCCATATCACTGACAAGCTATGCTATATCGCGTTCATTAGATGAATTGCATTCGATTATGAACGTGATATTGCGTTTTTATTAATGCCATTTATGTTTTTGTTAATACAGCACACAGCAATAGTCAACTAAATGAATGTAACATGGCACAAATAAATGCACTTTTGGAAGTTGAATGTAAGGAAAATGGCATTTTGGAATTTCTGTGCTCTACAGTGATATTGTTGTTCATGTTCTTGTTAATGATTACATTTAATTTTATTGCTGTAATTAATTTAAAGCATTAACAAGATGACCTGTTGAATACATTTTGGGAGTGATTACTAATGAACATATTTTTAGTCCAGAGGCTGTATATAGAAAAAATAGAATTTTATAATAAATCTTTGAAAATCAAAACCTAGATTAAAATGTTAAATGTTATCATAACCTAAAGATGCTATGTGAAAGTTTGCAGCAGAAAAAAAGTGATTTTCATCTTGCCACATTCTTGGTAAAGAAAACTAATTTTTACTCAATCAAAATTGATTTATTACGTCGTTTTGAAGCCAAACTCTTCATACATATACACACATACATATATATATATATATATATGTTAGCAGAAATCTCCTCTCTGATACTTTTGAAAAAGTTTTTAATCAAGTAAATCCGAACATGGTTCTTAGATTTCTAGAAGAAATACATTTTAAACATCTTTTCTAGTCTTCCTTTGATTGATTGCACTTTATTCTCGCCATGAATATAGCCTTAGAAGCTGCAATGGCGTTTAAAATAGAGAAAGAAAAAAGAAAGAACGGTCCTCTCACCTGTACTCATCATTTGGATGTGCAATCTCAACAATATCCCCCAGTTTAACGTGAGGAAAGACTTTAGGATTCATCATCAGCTCATCCTCTGTGGAGAAAGAGTGAGTGTAAAGAGATGCGATGTTAAATGAGCCAGTGTCATAAACTTAACCGAATTCAGTTTGTAAACATCGAGAATATTCTCACCGCTCCCTCCAAAGCCCTTCTTGTGCACCACAAGTTTGTAGGACCTGTTTGCCTTCATGATAACAGTCATTGTCGTCTTGATAAGGCACAGTCACATTTACAAATATCTAGTGCTGAAGAAGTCTGCAGAATATCAACATCTTCATTTCTGCATCCTTC
This sequence comes from Carassius gibelio, assembly GCF_023724105.1. Taxonomy (NCBI): domain Eukaryota; kingdom Metazoa; phylum Chordata; class Actinopteri; order Cypriniformes; family Cyprinidae; genus Carassius; species Carassius gibelio. The sequence continues at coordinate 16,182,842 of NC_068380.1, read as the reverse complement.
AAGTCGGCTTGATATGCAGGAACAAAGGTTTTAAATGACACGTAAAGTGATTGAAGATGAAGAGACCCAGTCAAACTCATGACAGTCTGTCTGTCATCCTCCTGGGTGTTTACAAGTCGCGTGACTCATGTCTTCTGATCCCAGAGAACGCTCTGAAAAAAAACGTCTTCTAAATGTAAGGCGCAGGTTTATTAAATAGAAGGTCAATATTTATTTACACACCGACAACGCATATCTTAATTTATATCTGTCAGAAATAATGCAACATTTCTGCTGTTTACGGAAAAAGGGATAGTCTTCTTCGGGTTTGTGATAATAGACATATAACGCTCCACAGCGCCGCCTAGCGCAGTCTGGAATAACCCTCCACCTCAATTACAGTGCTGTCAAGCAATTCATGGCGTCCAAAATAAAAGTTTTTGTGCACATAATATATGTGTGTGTGTACTGTGTATATTTATTATTTACATATAAATACAAACACATGTATGTAGCAAAATACTGACATTCATTCTACAGTATAATACAAATGATTTAAATCATATTTGATGTCAGTCCCTTATTTATCTGTGTTCTGATAAGGTGGTCCCTCTCAGAGACTACATTCAAAGGTTGGTTACGTCAACCAAAAACACTTTGTTTTCTACTAGATTAAATATTTATTCTGTCCTGAAATACAATTGGTTATTTGTTTGCTGACGAGCTAACCAGTCTTGGCGAACCATCGTGGCTTTTGTATTCCAATCATCCTTCATGTAGGCAAGCTTCTGGATTATAACACTACAGGACAATAAAACTGAACTAATAAAGGGTGATCAACTCTTCTTACCATTAAACAGAATCAAATACAAGTTACTTTTGCCTATAAAGTGAATAAGAATGGTAGTTTTGTCTAGTTGTTGAAACTCTCTGCTCCGTTTCCATTTTGGAATCATTCACAATAAGGCCAGAAAGTAAATAGGGTGCATTTGCCCTGAATATGACCCAACTAACTGAGAAAATGAGTACAGGAAGCATCTGTGGGAAGCCTTTTCATTTGAGCAGAATTAGCTGCACTGAGGCTCCTCTAAGGATGTCACACATTCTCATACTCTGATCTGATGTGCTCACTGAAGTTTACAGAGTGCTTGCTGAATTTCCTGTAGTACTACTTACCATATGAATCATAGCTTTTCAAATACAGAATGATCTATTCCATTACAGTACCTGTAAATAATTAACATGATGCAATGTTAGAGAGTGTACCTTGGGAATGATATGATCCTGTCTCTGCTGACGGGAGGGCTGAAAGACACTACCAGATAACCTGTTTACTCTGTACATTAACATCAACCTGAACTTCTTTGTATAGCATACTATAAGTGTATACTAAACATAGTAATATATACAGCAGAGCCGTAATAACTTCCTTGTGGCTTTGCTGGATATTATATTTATTTAGACATGCTAGTTTTCTATAGGTATAGTCATTTTCTTCATGCAGAAGACTGGAGAAAATGCTGAAGGTTAAAATATTACAGGTTAATTCCTCTATAAACTCTAAATAAACAGAGGAAACACAACATTGTGCTGTGCCGGAACCCGTGATCACGTGGTGCAAGAGATACACCGCGCGACCTTTCAATTCAATTCAAGTTTATTTGTATAGCGTTTTTTTACGATACAAATCGTTACAAAGCAACTTTACAGAAAATTATGTTTCTACAATATTTAGTTATAGCTTATAAGTGGTGACTGTCAGTTTGTGCACGTATGACAGGATTTGTAGAAAAATGTATTATATATTTATACAAGTCGTAGTCAACTAGATGATGAACATTATTAATATTATTAATAATTAATATATGATTCAGTCACACTTGTAGCAATAATTGTTAGTTCTGTTTGTTGATTCAGGGTCAGCATCATCTCTTCTCAGGTGTTCTGGATCCAGACTGGAGCTTGTGTAAATCCTAGTTACCACAGGATGTAAATCCCGTGGCAAAACATAGAAACAAAATACAGACATCATTAGCATAGCAGCTGTTCCAACAAAGTAGAATTAATTATTTTAACCCAAGCTAAAGAATATGAATGCACATTTGATCAGATACAACTACACACACAGTTTAAGATACATTATTTGAATGCTTGGTGAAAGAGATGCGTTTTTAATCTAGATACAGAGAGAGTGTGTCTGAACCCCGAACATTATCAGGAAGGCTATTCCAGAGTTTGGGAGCCAAATGTGAGAAAGCTCTACCTCCTTTAGTGGACTTTGCTATCCTAGGAACGACCAAAAGTCCAGAGTTTTGTGACCTTAGGGTGCCATTTATGGCCTTATAAGTAAGTAATAATAATAATTTGTAACTGATACAGAACTTAGTTGATAGTCAGTGCAGAGACTGTAAAATTGGGGTAATATGATCATATTTTCTTGACCTGGTAAGGACTCTAGCTGCTGCATTTTGGACTACCTGTAGCTTGTTTATTGAAGATGCAGGACAACCACCTAGAAGTGCATTACAATATTCCAGTCTAGAGGTCATGAATACATGAACTAGCTTTTCTGCATCAGAAACAGATAACATGTTTCATAGCTTGGCAATGTTTCTAAGATGGAAGAAGGTTGTTTTTGTAACATGGGAAATATGATTTTCAAGAAGTTGCTGTCTAATATAACACCCAGATTTTTGACTGTAGAGGAAGTAACAGTACATCCGTCTAGTTGCAGATTGTAATCTACAAGATTCTGTGTATAGTGTTTTGTGGTCCAATAATTAATATCTCTGTCTCATCCGAATTTAATTGGAGAAAATTATTGGTCATCCAATCTTTTACATTTCTAACAAACTCTGTTAGCTTAGATAATTGAGAAGTTTCATCTGGTCTCATTGAGATATATAGCTGAGTATCATCAACATAACAGTGGAAGCTAATTCTGTATTTTCTAATAATATTACCAAGGTGCAACATGTATATTGAAAATAGAAGGGGACCTAGGACGGATCCTTGTGGCACTCCATATTTTACTGATGATAAATGAGATGACACCCCATTTAAGTAAACAAAATGGCAGCGATCGGACAGGTAGGATCTAAACCTCATCTTAGAGGTTTAGATCTATAATAATATAATATATATAGATCAGTGGCCTGCATACATTTTCATAATAAATCCTGAAACACTGAAGTTATGTCAAATGTATTTTGACATTTAAAAAAAAACATTTATGGGAGTAATTACACCTTGGAAAAATACATAAAAAAATAAATTTAAAAAAAGTCAGTTTGAGTGTGTGACTATGGGTGTGTCACATGTTAAATGCATGCTGTGTAATATTTGTGAGTCCAGGTGAAGTACTACGTGTTAAAGTCATATCTCTGCTTTGATATTTGAAAGGATAGACACTGAGAACGACAAAAACAAAAAAAATTATAATAATTAGAAGTGGCCAAACCTTCTAATGATTACAAATTGCATGCCGAAAACTGTAACGTAATCTATTAAATTATACATGTTACGTAATGCAAATAGACTACTTTTTGATTACTTTTAGATTGCTTTTGACCTAATTTATTCACCACACAATAGGAGTTTTGTACCCAGTTGATATAGAAATACAGAGAAAGAAAATATATTCGATTCTTTATAATGAACAACATTAATTGATTGTCCCAAACTGGGGTTTGTGAAGGAATAACAGGAGGTTTGTGAGCTGATGAAAAGTTAATTAAGTAGGCTAAATCATAAAAATATATTTTTTTAATTATAATTAAAAACAAATAAAGAAAAAAATAAAATACTTTTAAAATTGAAACAATACTTTCACATTAAATATATAAATATTTTACAGAACATATTTATCACTGCAATAACGATTCAATCCTAAAATCCTAAATATGCATTTTATTTAAATTCAGACAGCATGTTGTTTTTAGTAATTCGGGACAGTCAGGCAGTGTAGTATGTATTTGATCTGGTGGTGATGCATCAGCCTGAATGACCGCAGGGTGGCAGCACATCGCCTTCAGGTTTTTGGGAAGCGAGAGTGCTGTGTCATGCCAAGCATGTTAGATTGTGCTCCTCATGTGTGGCGCTTCAGAGATGGTTTTCACATGTCATTTTAAAAAAATGAAGATTTTAACGACACCCTTGTGTATTTCTGTAAGGACTCACATGTGACATTGCAGATTAGAGACAGAAATGATCTGCTTTTCCTCTCACACCCTTTTATATAAGTTGTGAACAAATGTGAGAAAATATTTTGTTAGTGTCTTTATTAAATTAATTACGGATATCAATATTTTTGTGTGATTATTATGAATAATAGTAACATGCACTGTAAACTCAATATTCTAAAGAAAATTAATTTAGACTAGAATATATATATATACAGGGCCGTTTGAAGGAATTTGGGGGCCCCAAGCAAAATGGACATAGAGGCCCCCCGACAACATCCCCCCCCCCCCACACACACACACACGCAAAGCCTACAGGAACCACAGCATAGCCATACAGTTTAAGTTCACCCGCACTATTGTATAAATTAAAAAAAGTTTACAGTGCAAATACTGCTTGAAAAAATAGTTTGGTGGGAATTCAATAGTGATTTGCACTGTTTTTTTTTTTCTTCTAATAATATGACAGCACAAACTTAGTTTAAACTCTGAGCTGAGCATGATATCAGCTATAATTATAGAGCTTTTGGTACCTTGTGCTTTATAGAGCAAAAATCAGCACTGAGAAGTGATGCATCTGTTGATGTTGAGGATGAAGTTGATGGTGTAGCTGGGAAATAATTGAAACAAAAATCTGAAATTACCTGTGAAGTACGTTTTACCATTTCACTGTTTCACAGTCTGCGATTTCTGATCTGCGTTTTCCTTATCCCGTTAAAAAAAAAACATATTACAGTAACCATATTCCTTCCGTTCGAAAAAAAAAAGCAGAGATCACTTGACTTGGTTGGCCTGCTGCTGTCAGCGACAACTGAGAGGGGCCCCCTTGAGGGGGATCCCGATAACAGTGTCATTACATGTTACTGCATTGACGATCAAAGGGGCGCTCACACAGTGTCGTTGCATTTTATTCTTAACCAGTCGTTGTCTTGGGGCCCGAGGTCAGTTCGGGGCCCCAAGCAATTGCTTGGTTTGCCTGCCTTGTTGCGACGGGCCTGTATATATATATATATATATATATACATATATATATATATATATATATATATATACATATATATATATATATAAATATTTACTTTTTTAAATAATTATCTAAATATATTTGTATGTTTATGCTTTATTTCAGTCATATTTATGGACAATGCTAGCTGGATTGCTGTGCCATCTTCATTTAGGCTTAGTTTTATTTGCTTTATTTTTATTTATTTTTTTATTTTATTTTTTTTAATCTTTTTTTGAGATGAAGAAATACTGTATTCCAGTAATGGGAATCTAATCATTGCAACTTTCCCGGTAATGGGAAAAATCATTGAGAAGGATTTACAGAAATCACATCCAGATGTATTACAGTAATGAGAATAAGGGAAATGTGTTTAACTTTCATTGCAATAAGGTCAGAACACAAAACAAAAAAAGTCCTAACATAGGCCTTTTCTTCATGCATAATGTAGTGTGAGCTTTGTAAAATGTAAAATGTGACCTTACTGGGGTTCACCTGACCATCTTATATCAGACTGACACATCACATTTGTCCTTGTGAATGATTTGGACTCTGAATCCAATTTGTTGCCAGGACTCCAAAGCTTAAAACCACTGTGTACCATCCTGAAGAAAGAGATTAAACTGAGTGGCTTCCTCGTCTGTCTCTGCGGTGTGTCCTTCCCTGCTGCTCATGACAGTCACAAGGTCCTCCACCGCTCGCCCTCCTGTAACATTCATCTGTTTATTTCTGTGTGTTTTTTATTTATTCAGAACAAATGAACTCGTTCAATAGTCTCGAGTCACAGTGGTCACAGCTGTGGCATAAACCACTACATACTTTAGTCTCATTGAGACAAAAACTGTCTTTTTAGTGACAGACGTATAATTTTCCCCCTGCCAAACGTGTGATTACACCCAAGTCATGTACTGTACCCTCCTTTTATTAATTCCCATCAGCTGTACAGGCCCACTCAGTAAACTCCAGTCTTACAAGAGCAAAAACATCCCACATTCCTCATTAACAGCCATAATGGTGAGAGAAATACGATTTGTGCTTGGTTCCCAGCAAAGCATGTGCTGAAGACATATAAGAAATATAAATGTATATCTTTTAAAGGAACATTCGCACCTGTTCTGTCGCGATCAACTGAACCGACTGAGGTTTATATGAATATACAATAAATCTTAAAACTCTTCAGCGGAAGTTAATACTTTATTAAGGGAATACTTTATTTTTTATTTTGTTTGTTTTTCGGAAATTGCGCTTTTTGTTTAGTTTATCTTGCCTAAAATGTGGAGTGGGCACAGCTCAAAAAATTTTTTAAAAATTCCTTTTTAATTTTCAGATTAATTCAAAATGCTTCCTTGGTACACAAACCGTTATTTCATCAGTTCTGTAGGATGTTTTGTCCTGGTACTCTAGAATTAGTGGCGTGATAAACAATAGGCTGTGCAAGCACTGACAACAAATAAAGGGTCATCCGGGTTTGGCCACTAACTGATCCATTATGCGAGATTCATCCAGCCTCATTTCTCCCTTCATCTTTTCTTCCGTCCATCTTTCACTCTCTCAGTTCTCTTCACTACAAACGCTCTGCAGACATCAATCAGTTGAAGAATCATTTAATTGCACATTTAATTAGCATGTTGATTGTTGTGATGCAATGCACCATAAATGAAAGCAGCGTTGAGCTTCTGCTGTTGCTGGAGTGGACTAAGACAGACTGAGAAGACATTTCCTAGAATCGGATATCCAGGGACAATTAGGCAGGAAGAGACAATTTCCTCATGGATTACATGCAATGCATCAGCCTGTGGCATGTGCCATTGAATTAGAGTGACAGCACTCAATACATGCATGCAATGATTTATCATGGAGACAATGGCCCCTCACTACAGTGACCTTAGCTGTCCCAAGTTACTGCTGTTAACATTTAATGTGGCTAATAAAGCTTTAAAACATGCATATATTGGAATGTGTTTCGGTGACCATATTTATGACGTCTTGCATTAGCGCTCAATGCTGGAAGCAAATAAAACAAGGATATATTTTCAACTGCAGACACTGCACCTATACCATGTTAAAAAGAAATATATAAATAATGATGTTACTGTAGAGAACAGGCAAATAAGTTTGGATTTATTACTATTACTGTGCATTACCACCAAATAATTCCTTAAATGGTGTTCAACCAACAGTATTCAACTATTCATAGGGTAATGCATTTTAAACAGAAATCAAAAGAAAACAAATTAGAAAATGAAGCCTTTTTTAAGAGGCATTAATGCTTTTGCATTATGACATTATTTACATTACAATTTTACAATAAAATATTGGCCCCAGTTCCCATCACTGTATCTTTTTTTTTTTTTTTTGTCTTTTTTTTTTGCTTCTCATTATTCTAAATGTCATTATAAAGTAATATGGCTTGTTTTATGATGTAACAGTAAAAATACTACATGATCTTTTTTTGCATAAGAGGTGTGAAAATTCTGGAAGGTGTTTTAAGCCTCATGAAGATGTCACTGTGCAAAAAGTCTTAAAGGAGAGTCCAAACAGCTGATAAAAACATCACAATAATCCACAGCACTCCAGTCCATCAGTTAAAATCTTGTGGAGTGGAAAACTATATGTTTGTAAGAAACAAATGTAAGGTGTTTTAACTTTAAACATAAATTCTGTCCATAATCCACAATAACACATCCTCCGGTTCAAAAAACGTCTATCCCCTGTTGTCCTCTCACATCAAAATCTACTGACATGTTTGTTTAGAAATGTTTGAGGCTGTTTTTGCAAGTGAAGGATGCTTGAATTGTGCATACTTCTCTCCTGATTCAGATTAGATGAGTTCTTCACTGGAGAAAGCAAAAATATGGATAGAGACAGTGTATTTTAGCCAGATGCACCCGCTTAAAAGGACTTTTGTGAAAATATGAGATTTTTGCAATATTTTTCTCATCTGTTTTTAACTCTCATTCTGGTGGCACCCATTCACTGCACAGGTTCCAATGAAGGAACAAACTCATCTTGTGACATCTTGTGGTGTTTGGCAGATGAACTATTCCTTTAGTTCCTTAAATTATTTGTATTTTTTTGGGTGACGATATTTGTGGTTGTTAATGCCTATTTAAATATCTGAATAAATATAAAATGTTCTTTTTATGCATTATTGTTGGACTGCATTGTAGGAAATGTTATATTTGAATAAATATGCCTGTATATGTGGGAAAAGTGTCAAACACAAGCAATTATGGGTGACGTTGATGACCAAGAGGTAATGAAGCCTCACTCACCCCAACACAAGAAACAAACCTGCAGCAAAAAAACACATTTGCATAATTCTTTTTATTCACTATTATTGTTCTGTTATACTTTAGTATTTGTTTTCCTCAATCCTTGAGCCCTTATTTGGGTTTGTTGTACATCATCATAACTGAACAGGAGGAGGATTGGAGCGGGATGGACCTCTTTAGTCTCTCAATCAGCTCTGCATCTTAAAAAGTGATTTCCTTTTTGATTTTATTTGTATTTTTTTTTTTTATTGTCTCACAAAATGGACCTCACATAGTATTTACACATACAGCAGACAATGTCCACTCAAAATGACACCAGAATAGAAAGATTCTGCTCTTTTATAGATTTTACATCTCTCTTTTTTCAGATTCAGACCAAATTTGAGTGAATCCTCTTTTAATGTTTTCGTGCAGAGTTTAGGTTGTTGCGCTGGACGTAAAATGACTCTCTTCACATAAAACTCTTTTCAATAAATACCTTGCAGGAAACAACTGTACAATCGTACACAGTGTTTGACTTTTAAATATATTTTTGGAGCATGTTAGTAAAAATAAAAATATAAGAAAGCAAATCATACTATAATTTATCAAAAACTCAAAGTAACAAATTCATGCAGATTTAATGTTACTGTATATATATTTTCTCTCTCTCTCTCTCTCTTTGTCCATTAAAACCGAAAACGTAACATGATAGACGGACCTTGTTTTTATTTACATTGATATTGGCACTGTTCATTTTTCTCTGAATCTGGAATGAACGTTATGAAACACTTAATGTTCACGTCAGTGTAACACTCTCATGGAAAGAAGGACGTTTTCTCTAAAAACTCTGGATTACATCCTATTTTAGGCAAAAGAAAAACAGATTAAAAAGAAACAAGAAAACAGATTGATTGCTAGGGGTCAGACAGCCAAAAATAAAGTACAGTGTGAATGTGAGTAAAAAAAAAGCCATTTGACTTCATATTCAGACTGCGGCAGTTTTCACTTTGGTGCGAAACCAAATGACATTGTAATATTTTTGTTGTTTTTCTTTCTCTCGAGATACTTTTAACCTTTCATATACATTTATATTTTCATATAAACTCTTTATATCATCTCCGAAAGCAGCATTACTCAAATCAGGCAAATCAAAGACAAAACTTAAAGGAACAGTCCACCTAAATTTCATTTTATCATCTAGTCACCCTCATGTCACATCAAATGTGTATGATGTTTTATTTCTTCTGTGGAATGTAAAAAGAGATGTTTAGCAGAATGTTCATGCTGCTCCTTTCCACTCAAAGACAATGCATGGCGACCAAGGGCTGTTAAGCAATCCATATAATCTACATTCCAAAATACAGTCATACAATAGATTGTGTGTGAGGACGACAATTCGATTTAAGGCGTTCACAGATTCACAGATAATCGTCTCCACTGCAGCTCAAGTCTCATTCGTGTTTAACCGTCCTCAAATATGGCACATCAAGATTGTCATGACAGGTTTGACTTGTATATCATAACCAATTGCAATGCAATAATTGTTGATATGGCTTTAGGACTTAATAGAATACTTATGACTTAATTAGACTTAATAATATTGTTGAGAGACAGTCTGCTCTTGCTTTTCTAAGCCATCAGAATTACAATCTTTCTTTGATGGATGACCAAAAATTTGCCAACAATTGTTGAATTGAACTATTAGAGGAAACACTCAACATTTCTTCAAATGACATAAAAGTCCCAGTACCCATACTTGCAGTCTTTGCACTTGACCTCTTGTCTATTTGTATATTTCCTGAATTTGACCCAAGTGGTCAAGATCACAAGCATGTGCACAACTTTTGACACAATTACAACATAGTGTCGTTAAAAAACAAGTTTAGTTTACAGAGTTTAGTTACACATGTTTTACACTTTGCACATTTAAAATTAACTGTTCATTATTTCATATGTAACAGATGACACAGTTTATACGTTGTAGTGCCTTAAATTAAGTGATTAAAAAAAAACAAATTATTTTTTTTATTTCTACCAAATTACATGTTATATTTAATTAACTTGCACTGGAAAGTTTTTCTTCTTTAACGTTTCTGTGAGGTTTTCCTCACTTTTGTGATTTCTTGAACATAATGAATGATGGGAAATGCTTAGCCTCAAATACTGCTCTGAAGTGTTTTTAAAAAAGTGTGTATTTAATGTGCATCGAGCGCACTGAGTTTTGGCATTTTTGCGATCTGTATTCTTGTGCAGTTACTTCCTGTGATGTGCTCCTAATCTCAGGTGGTCAAGACCGCAAGTGTGTGTATTGGGACAGACCCAAAGACTCATTCTTTTCTTCCCTTGTAACTGTAAATGTGTTGAATGTGCACTTGTAGTGTACTTTAATTCTTAAAATTATACTTTTTTTATGTACTTGCAGGTAATATAAATGAAATTAAATAAAACTATTTGTACTTAAAGGGATAGTTCACCTTCAGTTGATGGTTCCCATAGTTTTCCCCCCATACTATGGAAATCATCGGGGGCCAGCATCTGAAAGTGAACTATCCCTTTTAAGAGAGTACACTTTCATGACTATATTTCTTAACACAATGCAGCACACTTTTAAAAAGTGATTTGTGTCAAACTAAAATTTTTAATACATTTTAAATCATTGTTTCATTTTCGTTCACACTTTAATGAAGTAGACCCGTTGTAATGTGTTGTAAAGAACTTGATTATAATTTGAACTGTAGTGTGCGAGTGTATCTTCACCAACTGTGATGCACCCAATTGGAATATGTGCATGAGGCTATAAAATGTTTTCCTTAATAATAAGAGCACAACTTAAATGTTAAATTACTTTTATGGTGTTTCTTCACTGTCATTGTATGTAAAAGAGACGCATGAACATTCTGCTAAACATCTCCTTTTGTGTTCCACAGAAGAAAGACAGTCATACAGGTTTGGAATGGCATGGGCAAATGAGCACATTTTGGGGTAGGAATTCCTGCTGTCTGTCAGGGAAGAGAGGAGCAGTGAGATCTGTTTCCAGTGTTTCCATGTCAAACATGTGCTTGACGGCTGATCCTGAAGTCCGTTGTGTGTGAACAAACGTTAGGATGGTGTGTGTGTGTTGTCTACATATGTTCAGTGCAAACACATTAATACCAACCTTGTAAAATCCTCTTTGACCTTTATGTTTTTGACATTGATAAATCTAGCAGGATGGCAGCATGTAGCCCTTTCCTCTGGGCCTCATCAGAGTTTCGACAAGCGTTTTCGAGGGCACTCAGATCAATCGACAGCCGTGCCTGGCGCCCCTCTCCCCGTCCCCTCGTCCTAGCACAGCCCGATGTACTTGAGATTGTTTTGGATGATCACGTCCGTCACCGCGTCAAACACAAACTGGATGTTGCTGGTGTCAGTGGCGCAAGTGAAGTGCGAGTAGATTTCCTTGGTCTCCTTGTTGCGGTTGAGGTCCTCAAACTGCCTTTGCACGTACACGGCCGCCTCCTCGTAGGTGTTCTGCCCCTTGTAGTCAGCGAAGCAGACGGTCAGCGGAATACGCTTGATCTTCTCGGCCAGCAGGTCCTTCTTGTTGAGGAAGAGGATGAGCGAGGTATTGGTGAACCAGTTGTTGTTGCAGATGGAATCGAACAGACGCAGGCTCTCCGCCATACGGCTCTGTGAGGAAACCAAAGACAAGAAATGGTTAGCTGAAGCGCTAACAAAGGACCAGGCTCCCTCGAGTGGAAAACCTCTGGAGCCGATAAAATCAGTGAGCGGCCTTTAACCTTGAAGAGAGCAAACAGGGTAACATGTTTAGCTCCAAGAGATACTCTAGATCTAGACGATGGGCTGAATGTCAATAGAGATGACCCAGTGTGAGGACAGCAAATCACTACCAGCTGGGGACAGACAATGTGCTTTAACTCCCACAAACTCGCCATTTACTATTGCATACTCAGGGTTATGAATTTGAACAAGCCAAATTCTCATCTCGCACTGTTTGTGTTACATGAATGATACCATAAATCGTGTGGGAGATATGTGTGCTATTAAGTGTGCTCTGACTTTCTAAGCCATCGGAATCACAATTTGTAATTTCATAGTATATTTTAAATACAGTAAATTACAACTTGAAACATGGGCAATTACACCTATATTTAAATACAAATTTAAAGAAAAATGGTGTAAAAGTTTACCTTAAATCTTGTCATTTCATTTAGCAGTACATTTTAACATTATTTCAAAGGAGTTAGAAGCAATTATGAAGTTACTTATAAATTTAAGTTGGTCAAAAAAGTCCAGCTAATTGCATTTTAATATCAATTTGAACTATAATACATTTGCATTTAATTGCAATTAACATGCAATCAAATGTCCGAAAATGATTCATTCCATTTTCACTCAAGTATTTTCTTTTATAGTATTTTCTTCTCCTCAAATAAGTATCAAATTTTTTTTTTCATTATTACGTTGTTTTGGTATAATACTTTAACTATAATTTTTTTTTTTTAATGATGACACACATAAGTGTTGGGTAAGTTACTTCCAAAAAGTAATTAATTACTAATTACATCATCAATATTGTATTTAAATTACTTGTCTTAATACTCTGCCTGACAAGTAATTTATTCAATAAGTAACTTTAATTATTCAAATCGTTAATGACATCTTAAAATCCCTATAAACCTTAAAGCATAGACACTAGGAAATGAACCTCTTTATTCTTCCATTTGAGTCAGACATGGAACAGTTTAGCCTTTTAGTTTTAATACAACTGTAATGATTAAACATTATAATAAAAAAATGTAACCTTATTTGGTTAATAAATAGAAATACTCTGTGAAATATCTGCATAAACAATGAGTACCACACACTGACATATTGAACATGTATTGGCAATCACTAATAGGCCAACTAAATTTACCTACTCCAAAAAAAAAAAAAAAAATTATTTATATATATATATATATGCATATGCACATGCACATATGCTTTGTATTACCACACAGTACATAAACAACATTATAAACTAAATTCTTATTGATAAACATCGACATCCGAATTTAATTACAGTAACGTGTAACATAGATACGCGTTACACCCAACCGTATACTTTATCGAAAACGCAAGATGATTAGAAGAGTATGGTTCCAATCATCAGTCAGCTTTTAGTTAAATCAGGCCATAACAGGAGCCGCTGAAAATAATCGTCCCTTTTCTGTAAAGAATAAAATGCATAATAACCTTCCAAACTTAAAAAAAATCCAAAAATAAGATTAAAAGCCAAACACGACAAAATCCCTACAGGAGAAACAACGAGCAAAAGCAGCTCACAGGATCATGTCAGTTATAGCAAGCATCATATGCCCAAGCGAGGTTATTAACCTCTATTTCTCCAGCTCTGCTGAGTCCCTATCTAATTCAATTAGTCACCTGCCCATGTTCAATTACCTTGCTGTGTTTGCCAGCGTAATGCCCATAAAACAAAGGCCGAGGACAGGATGTAAATAACACCTGTGAAATGCGCAGAACAATTTCCCTGGCGACATCAGCTAAGCCTTTTACGATACCATCATTCATCCAAGTAATGCATTTTAATCTCAGAAAATGTGCTTTCTGCAAATATTTCAGTGTTTACTAAACATGATTTACTGTATAATCTATTTTAGCTGCATAGGTTAGACTATAAGACCACAATTAAAGAAGGCACATCAAAGTCAATTTATCACACATATACTTTATTTTAAAATCGATTTAGATAGTTATCGATTATTCAGTAGTGTTGTGTGTGCTCCCCTCCCACAGCGTGAGCTGCAGTGGCTTCATGCACGTGGTTGGGACGAGCAGCTTGTGACTGAGGAGGAATCTGATATGAAGACTGGGCCGCTGTTTGAAAGGTTACACAAAACATCATCGTGCTTTAAGCAAATCACAAGATCATCTACCAGAGTGAGAGAGGGTTTCACAGAGACATTAATAAAATCAGTGAAGTATGTGAAAACGATGAAGGAAGAGTCGCTGTGTCACTGAGGCTCTTCCAGAATGTTAGTCTCCTCCTTTAGCCCCAAGGTTATTCCTGCTGGTCCTGGAGCAACGTTCCCATCCACCAGATAGATATGAGGAGTCGTTTTTAGATTTGAGGTTTAAAGTGGTTCTTAAACTGCCTCGTTATGGACCTCTTTCTTAAAACAAAATAATGACTACATATTTTTATGTGTAAATACAAATTTATACTGTACACTGAAAAAAAATGGTATTGAAACTATTTTTTTTTAGAGGTGTTGAAACAGTGAAACAAATTTCTCTTGAAAATTTCACAAATATTAACAGTAATTTCTGTAAAATCGTTTCAGTAAAGAAACGACAACTACGGTTACACGTTGAATTAAACATGACTTTTGAAGCAGAGGAACTGAAAAAGTATTTTCTTGTAAAAATGTACTCCAATTGGCTTTGTTTTATATTTATAACTTCAGTTTATTCAAATTATTTAGAAAACCTGGAAAATATTCATTAACGTTATTACTGTATTTAATGTGTTTTTGGATTTAGTCTTTTTTCAACACATTGAAAATATTTAAAACAATTGAAAGGTATTTCTAAAATACAAAATACATTTCGTCAAATGTTTAATTTCTTTCTTTCAAATTTTTCACGTTCTTCCATGTACCCTCATGAGGCCCTGTGAATTTTAGCATTGAACCGAATACGTTTAAGACTTTTCGGTAACACTTTAGAATAAGGTTCCATTAGTTAATGTTAGTTAACTACTTTCGTTAACATGAACTAAGCAAGAACAATCCTTCTACAGCATTTATAAGTCTTAGTTTATGTTAATTTCAACATTTACTAATGCATTATTTAAATCAAAAGTTGTGCTTGTTAACATTAGTTAATGCATTGTGAATTACCATGAACTAACAATGAATAACTGTATTTTCATTAACTAACATTAACGAAGATGAATAAATACAGTAATAAATGTATTATTCATTGTTTCTTCATGTTAATTAATACATTAAGTAACATTAACTAATGGAACCTTATTCTAAAGTGTTACCGACTTTTCTTTGACTGGAATGTCGTTCTAGGACCAAGAAAGAATGTTGTGTAATTTTATAGGTTGTTTTGGTCACACAGGGCAGGAAGTGACCTAACAGGCAGATATATCTAATAGTATGAGTAAACCTCCATGACATTCAAATGTAATCTTTGAAAAATGACACACACAAATTTGATTATAAAAAAAAAAAACTCTCATAAACACACACAAACATTTATTCATAACAGCTAGCCAGCTGCAATTTTCGCCGAGGCCCAAGTGTGTACTCATATTCCTACAGAGAGAGGTCTTCCAATGGCCTTGAATTGGGCTTTCTGAAATCAGGTCACACCTTCAGCCAAACGTCTCTGCAGATCTTAAAGTGTCCATTAAGCAATTGTGCAGCCCAGGAGACAGGGTGGAAGTACTTTGTTGAAGCTCAGGGTGTTTCCAACTACAGCCTTCGCCAGAGCTAAGTGTGGTAGAGAGAAGCAGAAGAGAGAGAGAGAGAGAGAGAGAGAGAGGGAAAAAAGAGAAAAGGAGGCAGGAAGCCAGAGGGAGAGGATGCCCCACTGAGACACAACACACAGCGTGACGCCCGTCCTCTCCCTGCGCACTCCAGACACAAGCCTTCATTACGCTTAAATATTAATAAGGAGGTTCAACAGTGTATTAATGCTTTGTTTCCTGTAAATAAGAACTATTGGATTGAGACGTCTCGCTCTAGAAAATCCATTTCATTGAAGCTGAGAGAAAATGACTCTTGTCTAGTCTTTTAATAGCCCCAGCAGCAATAAGAGAGAGCTATAAAGTATATTTACACCTTACCTGCTCATAACTGCCATGCTTTGTCTCACATGTCTCTCATTTTCTTTATTGCCCTCTCCTCACATTACCTTTGTCGAAGATAAGAGATTATACGAAGATTATCTGTATTAGAACTTAGAAATACACCTAGTTTTCACTTCTTTTCATTCAATTATTATTGGAACTGCAACCAGGGCTTATAAGAAAAACGTGGCTGGCACAATATTTCTGCGAAATGATAATACGTTGCTTGTGGCATGTTTAGCATTTTTTAGTTCTTAGGGAAATGCCCAGTGAGTGGAGCTAAACACGCAATCAGTTTAATCCGAAACAGATGAACGAGAATCTATCAATGTTTTATCACTTTGGTTGTTTTTACAACAGTTTGGAAATGAAATATTGGTGAGTGGCACTTGGGTGGTTATGCAAATCTTCCCACACAGTGACGTAGAGATGTGGGGGCATGTTTAAATGAGGCATTTAAGGCTGATTTTCATAAAGAATATCTATTTGGGTTTGATATCTTCTGTATGCACGAACAACTTCTAATACTCCAAAGACAAAGGTAAACATGAAATCGTATCATATGACCCCTTTAATAGACTGTTTATGATTAATACAATATCGTTGATATTGATCAGGATGAAACTATGTATAACGCATACTGTAACAGTGACTGTAAATTGCGCGTTTTTGGTTTGGGAGTGGTATACTTCGAGGCTTTGGGATATTTTGATTGGTCATTGGGCTGGTTTTGTAAAACAGGTCTGGCAACCCTTGTTAACATTTTCATAACATATGAATAAAAGTTGCAGGAAGCACAGAGCTGACTCTCAAGCTATAGTTTGTCTCAATACTCTCACAATCTGGTTGACAACTGTAAATGTTCACAATTGTTTTGATGTGAGTCAGTTCAGCTAATGTGGCTAATATGGTTAGCTTCAAAGCTTCACTGAATGCAGAGAGGCTAAGATGCCCAGGTTGCTATGGATTTTTGTTCCCTGACATCCATGTTCATCAGTAATGAGTCAGTGACTGTCTAGCTTCCATGTCATCCTTTAACATTACTGGAAACGGCTGCACATTAATGCAGTACGATGTATCAAAATACAAATATAGAATTAATTTTTTTTCTTTTTCAGAAGAAAATGAGAGAGGTACTTGTTTGTATTGTGGGTGCCCAGATATTGCTAGCGGTTGCTAATGTGATATAAATGCGGTTGTTAGCATGTTGCTACAATATGCAGTTGCTAGGGTTTTGTTGTTACACAGTTGCTGGGGTGTCAGGTATATTTTTTTTAAAATTTAAAGCTGGTATTAAAATGTGTTTTAGTCGATCAGGTCACGTTTGAACCTGGTGTTTTAATCCATCTCTTTTGCTCTCTTAAAACCACTTTCCCAAACACTTTAAAGGCAGATATAGTCATGTATATTAATGGGCTTTTTAGGATTTATCGATCTAATATTAGCTAAATAAGTTTGTGTAATTTACATATAAACGTGAAAGGAGACAACAGAAAACAATGCAGATAGCATGAGCTTTCATTTCTGCCCTGATAGCTGAAAAACTACACTGAATGCTGTGCGTTTGTGTTAAAATCAGGAATGGTAAGAGAATATTGTGCTTTTTACATATATGTTTAATCCCATCTGGTTAGCGTACTTCAACAACATATCCTGTAATGTTAAAGAATAATGTCTGGTTGTTTGAACACATTCAACCGCAGAAGTGTTGACACTACCAAAGCAATCCAGTCGAACGAGTTTTCGATAGTGCCGTGGAGAATATTTACAAACTGTAGTCCATTGCTGATTCCAAATTACGTTACAAAAATTGTAGTTAGTAACAATCTGTTTACACATTTGATTACTTTTGACTTAATTTGTTTATCCAATAGATTTAAATGAACCATATTGACAAAAAGTAAAATATTTTCCATTCATTAAACATTACATTAGGTCAAGTTTATTGCTTATTATGAATAATTTATTGCGAGTGTGTGAACAATTGGTAATCATGTCTTCAATAAAAAAGTTACTGTAGTCTGATTACAAGTATTTTATGTGATATGTTCTAATTACAAGTACTTAATTCTTGGAATCTGATTATGTAATCCAGATTACATGTAATGAATTATACAGAGCAGTTTTCGACTCTGAAAGTGGTTGAAAGCAGACAAATATTTCAGACCCTATTTACACCTGCATTTAGTGCTGCGCACTTGTGATCTACACATCTACAAAAATTAATCTTAATACAAAGTGTAAACTTACTTAGTAGATATTTTGAAGAACATTGGGAACTAGACAATGCTTTGTTTTTCATTATATGGACAAAAAACACTGAGACTTATTTCAGAACATCTTTTGTGTTCAGAAGAAAAAAGTCACTCATACAGATTTGGAATGACAAGAGTGTGAATAAATGATTGCGTTACTTTTAATTTTCAGTGCTGTCTGGTCAGAAATCAGAGAAGGAAAACAACTAATGTGCTTCAGTGGCTGATGTCAGTCATAAAGTGGGAGACTGCAGAAGTCCTCCATCAGTAAACTTCCTCAAAGCCAAATATATCCTTCCATGTTGCCCAAGCATCCCTCCCATGATGACCCATTTCTTGAGTCTCTCTCCAACTCCTCCCAGCCAACTGGCACCAGTGTTGTGTTGCTTCAACTGACTATTGTGCAATGCAGTTCCTTCCGCTATCGTTCTCACACTTCTATCCTCTCTCCAGTTGCCGAGCACCATGTAACCCCCCCCACCCCCCACCGCCCCAACCCCCTCCTCCCAGTCACAGCTCATTGTCAACAGCCCAGGATTAGAAGCGTTTGACTGCTCTGTTGCTTGGCAACAGTTGCCATGGAAACCTTTTTTTTAGGGAGGGTTGGGTCAAAAAAAGGAACCTGGAAAGGGATGTTGAAGGGGGAAAAGAAGATAAAACGCACCATGCCAGAAAACTGACAACTGTTGCTTGAAGTCCCCAACAGAATTAGATGACTGCGCATTGCAACCAAAAAGTTACAGCTGAGGCGATGAATTACTGGAAAGCTTTTGCACCAGATGTGCAGGAATACGCTTTCTCTTATTAAGGGAATGTGGGACTACAGATGATAGGACCAATTTTTAAATTGCTTTAATTAGCTAAAAGAAAAAAAGAAGTGGTGGCATGGTGAAAATCATTATGGGTGGGACGGGTAACAATTTTGTTTAGGGACCTTTTCTGACTATGAACTAGTTGCTTATTAGCATGCTTATTACTAATATATTGGCTGTTTATTCATACTTATATAGCACATATTAATGCCTTTTTCTGCATGACCATATTTTAGATCCCTTAATCCTTCCTTGTTCCTAAGATTAAAGGGGTGGGTGAAATGCTCGTTTTCACTCAATATCCTGTTAATCTTGAGTACCTACAGAGTAGTACTGGATCCTTCATAACTCCAAAAAGTCTTTAGTTTTATTATATTCATAAGAGAAAGACAGTCTGTACCGATTTTCCCCGATCAGTGAATGTCTGTTGTGCTCTCAGTGCTCTGCTATACGGGAGCATGCGCTCTTCCGGGAGAAGTGCCCATATAAGGAAATTCCGCTCCATCTAACGTCACACAGAGCCATACTCGAAAAAAACTTCCGAAACTTGTGACAAACCGGAAGGAGTATTTTTGGAACAGAAATACTCCTTCAAACATACAACTTAATTTTTGAAACTTTGTCCATGTTTAGTATGGGAATCCAACTCTTTAACAGTGTAAAAAACTCAGTATGCATGAAATAGCATTTCACCCTCCCTTTAAAAACTTCCTTACTAACTATTCATAAACAGCAAATTACGGGGTTAATTTGTCAAAAGTCATAGTTAATAGTTAGAACTTGTCTCCAAGCTCCAATGTTTCCTAGATTTCTGGTGAACCACCATCTATGAAATATCATTCCACTTAAACCTGAATCAAACTGTATTTTGCAAAGCTCTCGACAGCTGGAAATGCATAGATACACAGATAATTCATTATCTGGAGAAGGTACCGAGTGTTTGCTGTGTTCTAGAAAAACTTGAAAAGCCTTACAAATGTGTTTCCAGAGACATCATGTATCTATTGTTTTTTAATTATTATTATTATCCTTATATAACTTAATATATAGCCACTCTTTGTCATAAATTCCCACAACTGCTTCAGAGTTGCTGTAGGCCTCTTGGTCGCCTCTCTGAGCAGTTTCCTCCGGCTCTTTCATCAGTTTGGAGCAAAGTCCTGATCCAGGGATAGACTTCACTGTGCTTCTAGGCATTGATAAAGCCTTTGAATGTTTTTGTATCCATCTCCACAACTTTATCCCTGAGATCTTCTGACAGTGCCTTGCCACCCATAGTTGATTGTTTGCTTCAGTTGCACTACCAAGGGCTGAAATGCTCCAGAAAGCTCTTTTCATACTGAGCTAATCCAAATGAGCACAGCTGACCACAGTTGAAAGTCAAATGGATTTGTGTGCCATTGAGAAGTTGATTAGCTACACCTGACTGAGTTTACAAATCATTTTTAGGAGGGGGGTGATCCTTTTTCCAATTGTGATTCTGTATTTTATTTTTATTTCTCAGCTGTGTTCATCATGATATGTGTTAATTATCAGCCAATCACACACACATTTATTCACCATTATTCTTCTCAAGAGCAAGTTTCCTCAAGCTTAGACTCTTCATCATCAAGGGATTCTGTGTAGAGGTAAGAACAATGTTCGTATTTGGCATAAGAAACTTTCAAAAAGTATTTTGTGATAATTTGTGGACGGTTGAGGGGCATTTTACACATACACAGAAAACTGCCTCACGTATGGCGGTGTGAGCCACACCTAAGTCAGCTAATTTTAGCTTTATGGTTTCTCTTGTTAGATTTATTGTGAGTGGAATCTCTTTTAATTAATCATTCATGCTGTTCACCCAGTTTTTCTCTCGCTGAAAATGAACAGAACTCAATATGCCATTTATACAATAAGAGATTTACGTCATCTCTGACGCTTAAGGTATTTTTTTTTTTTTTTGCTTTCTATCCAACATTAGCTTGCTATACTCATTATGTGTATAAATAACAAAGGTATCTTTATTTCCACTCTTGCGGATTTCAATGGAGGATTCCCCTGAAGCGATTGTGTCAGTTATTGACGTGACAGGAGATAAACGGCAGAATTCATCCCTTCATTGTATGCTGATGAAAAAACGTAAATAAAAATGATTGGTGTTTAAGATTCTGCCAAATACTACTTTAAAAAAATACATAAATAAATAACAGTACAAACTTGATTAATCATTAACTCAGGGAACTTTTCACTTAAAGCAACATTTTTAATGTTTAAATAATTATATTTTGATTGTTTACTTTCTTAATTTTGACTTTTTATCAGGTTGAATAAATTGTTTATTCTGTAAACAATATGTGAGTTTGCTGTGTTTTTATTGCATACAAGTCTGTTTAAAAATAACACACAAAAAACACTATTGTCAAAAAATTGTGTAACTATAAAACATTAGTGTGTAAAAAAATTCAACACACTTTCTGTGTTAGCAGGAATAGCACATTGGTTGAGTTAAAAGTGACACAAAGTGTGTTGTCCTTAACTAGACACAGAGGTGTGTTAAGAAACAACACTGGTTGTGATATTTTCAACACAACCTTTTTAAGAGTATATATATATATATATATATATATATATATATATATATATATATATATAATTTATTTTTATTTTTTTAAAGTCTTAATCTGAAAAACAAATGTGTGGCTTAAAGGGTTACTCCACCCCAAAATGAAAATTTTGTCATTAATCACTTACCCCCATGTTGTTCCAAACTCGTAAAGCTTTGTTCATCTTCGGAACACAATTTAAAGGGGGGGTGAAATGCTCGTTTTCACTCAATATCCTGTTAATCTTGAGTACCTACAGAGTAGTACTGCATCCTTCATATCTCCAAAAAGTCTTTAGTTTTATTATATTCATAAGAGAAAGATAGTCTGTACCGATTTTTCCCGGAAAAACACGACCGGCTGGAGGCGTGACGTGTGGGCGGAGCTAAATAATCACGAGCGCGAATAGGCTTTTGCGTTGAGAGCATGTGGAAGCTGTGACATTACCGTGAGGGAAAAGCCATCATCCAAAACAAACCATGGCTTACAGTCAGATTCAGCCGTTTATTTATGATCCAGAATCAGATCCCGAGGCTGAAACTGAACGAAAGCAGCAGCAGCAACGACTCGCTCCTAGCGGGGCTCGAACCCGGGTCTCTGGCATGGGAGCGGACGCACTAACAAGGAGGCAGAGATATTTGAAGCAGTTTTACTCACCGCCTGCGGTTCCAACACACGATCGTGACCCTTTTTCCTTGGGATTGCATCATCCTTAAGAAATAAATGATACGCAAATCCGTCGTCAAACTGGGCCTTGTGAACAAGCATCTTCGAAATGCAGGGAACAAACAA
This sequence comes from Carassius gibelio, assembly GCF_023724105.1. Lineage (NCBI taxonomy): Eukaryota > Metazoa > Chordata > Actinopteri > Cypriniformes > Cyprinidae > Carassius > Carassius gibelio. Next base: position 16,160,114 of record NC_068380.1, on the reverse strand, counting down.
AAACACTTGCACAACTCCGTTGATGCTCTGTAAAAATGAACTTCATCCACTGGTCCCTTAATGCTGTTTTTTTTGGTAATCTGTGCAGGGTTGTCTTGCCCTGGCAACCAAAAACACACTTCTTTTGTGACTTTTCGCGACGCTCTCGCTCTGATCAGTGAACGTCTGTTGTGCTCTCAGTGCTCTGCTATACGGGAGCGCGCGCTCTTTCGGCAGAAGTGCCCTTAGGACCCATATAAGGAAATTCCGCTCCATCTAACGTCACACAGAGCCATACTCGAAAAAAACTTTCCGAAACTTGTGACAAACCGGAAGGAGTATTTTGGGATCAAAAATACTCCTTCAAACGTACAACTTAATTTTTGAAACTTTGTCCATGTTTAGCATGGGAATCCAACTCTTTAACAGTGTAAAAAACTCAGTATGCATGAAATAGCATTTCACCCCCCCCCCTTTAATGTAATTGATATCAAACACAAGAGGATACTCAAAAACCTTGGGATGCAACAAACAGCCAAAGACACCCTTCTGTGAGCACCCTTTATTGCTGTAGGAGAGGTCTTTTAAAGAGGATGAATTTAAAAAACAAAACGCAAAAAACCCAGAGGGTTTTGCTATGCAAATTTTCTAACCGCTATGACACAAAACAATGTTAGCATGCTAATTATAGCCTAAATTTGTAATTATTTTCATAAAATACATTTAAAAATCTAGATTAACTAGTTGACCTTACTTTATGAATATTCAGCAATAGTGACTCATTTATTTGTTTCATGGAAAAAACAACTTGTCTCAAAACTCTTTCTGAGTGAGCATGACACTTCTGCCTGTAGCTGGACAGTCATGGCCATAAGTTTTGCCAGTGACATAAATTTTGTATTTTGCAAAACTTGCTGCTTCAGTGTTTGTAGATTATTTCTTCCAAATTTCTATGGTATACTGAAAAACAGTGATAAGCATATCATAAGTTTCAAAGGCTTTTATTGGCAAAAATATATAATGGGTCAATATTTACAGTGTTGACCCTTGTTCTTCATAACCTCTCTGACATGCTGGATATTAGCTTCTGGGCCAAATCCTGAATGATGATGATCAATTCTTTCCTTATTAATTCTCAGAGTTGATCACAATTTTGTTTTTTAATGGGATTGAGATCCAGGGAGTTGCCTGGCCAAAATTTCAATGTAATGATCTTTGAGCCACTTCTTTATCACTCTTGCTTTGTGACATGAAGCTCCATCATGCTGGAAAATGCACGGATCATCACCAAATTGCTCATGGATGATTGCAAGAAGTCGCTCTTGCAGGACGTTTGGATACCCTTCTTTATTCATGGCAGTGTTTTGGGGCAGAATTATGAGAGAGCCCACTCCATAGGTTGAAAAGCAACCCCACACATGGATGATCTCAGGATGCAGATCTCAGTTCACCTCTTCTTCTCTGGACAATCGATTTTCCAGATGTCCCAAACAGTCGGAAGGGAGCTTCATCAGATAAAAACTTCCATGCATAGAGGTAAGAACAATTTTTTCTATTTGGTATTAGAAACTTTCAAAAAGTATTTTGTGATCATTTGTGGACGGTTGAGGGGCATTTTACACATACACAGAAAACTGCCTCACGAATGGCGGAGTGAGCCACACCCAAGTCAGCTAATTTTAGCTTTATGGTTTCTCTTGTTAGATTTATTGTGAGTGGAATCTCTTTTAATTAATAATTCATGCTCTTCACCCAATTTCTCTCTCGCTGATAATGAACAGAACTCATGATGCCACAAATTTTGTAAAATGCTCAAAGACATTTACGTCATCTCTGACGCTTAAGGTATTTTATTTTATTTTTTTTTTTTTTTTTTGCTTTCTAGCCAACATTAGCTTGCTATACTCATGTGTATAAATAACAAAGGTGTCTTTATTTCCACTCTTGTGGATTTCAATGGAGGATTCCCCTGAAGCGATTGTGTCAGTTATTGACGTGACAGGAGATAAACGTCAGACTTCATCCCTTCATTGTATGCTGATGAAAGAACATAAATAAAAATGATTGGTGTTTAAGATGCTGCCAAATACTTCATTTATTTATTTTTTTAAACAAACTTGATTAATCATTTACTCAAATAACTTTTAGCTTAAGGAACGTATTAATGTTTCAATTACTATATTTAGATTGTTTACTTGTTAACATTGACTTTTTAGCAGGTTGAATAAATTCTGTATAAACAATATGTAAGTTTGCTGTGTTTTTACTGCATACAAGGTCTGTTAAAAAATACTCTCAGCCTCAGAAGTCACGCTCATGAACCGTTGGCTAAACATCTAATGCATATGGTATACAAAAGTGGAGACACTTCAGGAGTTTCGAAGTCGTTGTCGGATTGGTTGAATAAAGTCGCCTTTTCGTGTTCTTTAACGTTCCGCCTGGAAACAAAGATGCCGTGACGCCGTGCCGCTCCCTCATGAAAAAAGAAAGCCTTTATGTTTACTGTAATGACGAGCACTTGTGAAAAGTATGTGAGATATTTAAAGTTCATGGCATAGAATCTTTAGTAAGCAATGAGACCAGATTAATATATATTTTTAGTTAAAACATGCCATTTAATTTCCTTTTTTGTTTTGTTTGTTTGTTTTAAGTCTCAATGTTAAAAATAATTGTGTGGCTTAATATATTTGTGGAAATTGTGGATTTTTTGAAGTTCATAAGAACAGTGTGTATTTGAAACAGACATCATTTGTAACCTTAAAAAATGTCTTCACTGTTAATTATTAATTCTTATCAAGTATTAATTTCTTTTTTTTTAAATATCATTGATATCAAACGCAAGAGGATACTCAAAAACCTACTTGAGATGCAACAAACAGCCAAAGACACCCTTCTGTGAGCAACGTTTATTGCTGTAGGAGAGGTCTTTTAAAGGGGATGAATTTAAAAAACAAAACACAAAAAACCCACAGGGTTTTGCCATGCAAATTGTCTAACCTCTATGACACAAAACACTGTTAGCATACTAATTAAAGCCTAAAATTAAAAGTGTTTTCTTAAAAAAATCTAGATTAACTAGTTGACCTTACTTTATGACTATTCAGCCATTGTGACTCATTTATTTGTTCCATTCAAAATCCACCCGGCTCAAAAATATTTTTGAGTGAGCATGACACTTCACGCCTGTAGCTGTATAATGGTTTAACATGCTGCGAAAACAGCTGTTCATTTAATCAGACATTTTAATATAGTCCTGTTTTCCTATATAAGTGTTCAAAAATCCTATGTACAGTTGTGGTTGTCTAGACACATTACTGCAGCACGAAAGCTTTTAGTGTCATTTGATTTGCTCGACCCTGTCATCTTAGTCAACATTGTCTATATTTAATACACAAGTCACCAAGATTTCCTGCTATTAACTACATACCTCAGAGCACCGTCACTCTATTTCTCTTCTATTCATTTGGTGACCGTGCTGATCCCCTGTGCCTTATCCGACGCATGCGAGTGAGTTAATGTGCAGAGTGTCATTTTAGAAATTCTTCTCCGTACTGGCAGAACCAGAGCAGATTGGCAGCACGCAAGTGACAACACATGTGGGCCAGTTCAGAGATAAATGCTTATTGAGTAATCTAATTCAGAGGCTCACCCCAGACCCTGGAGCTCAAACAAACACTCATCTAGCTGTTAGAGAATGTTTACAAAACTTGCGAGGCCCAGTCTAGCCCAGATTTTCCACGAGCCTTAACTGGATGGTCAAGGAAGACAAAACAACAAAAAAAACATCTTTCTTACGAACAAGGGGAAAAACCTGATGGATCATATTTATTCACTGTATCTTTTAAAAGCAACATTACATGACGTTAGCAAGCTATTTTACTTCCGTAATCTAAAATATCTCTGTAACAGTATACTCAAGATATGCTAACCCTAAAGCTAATCGATGAATCATTGGCAATACTGTAAAACCAGGAACTTGTGTTAAGAAAATACAATCCATTTTCATTTCTATCATGAAAATCATCAACACACCGTCTAGACATGTGAGACTGAGGCTAATAAATTATATTTAAAGATGACCTTCGGCTATCTCTGACTGCTGCAATTGTTTTCAACCAGAAAAAATCCGCAAAAACTGTTGGAGGAGGTTCACCCTTCCCCCTTCAATATATTTTCTTTGAACCACTCCCATAGCGAAGCATTAACTCATTCCTTCGGTTTCCTCACTTCCTCATTGACTTGTTACTTCTTTTTTCTTTCAAACTTTCTAGCAGAAAACATGCTAAACTTTCTGTGATCCCCATCACATCAGAGATTTTCCCCAGCGCTAAATCTGATCATTCTCGCGGGGACACCCTGACATCTTACACTATGAACTCAATTATCACTCTTGTACATCGCACCTCCCCTCCCCCCAAGACACTTTTATTTTTAACTTCCCAACATGAATTGATATTCCGGGCTAATGCAATACTTAGAGGTTCTTATTGTTAGAGTCGAGGGAAAAGGTTTAGCATGGCACACACAGGTGTGCAGTCTTTGAACTCATTGATAAGCAATTCACTCTACCACATGGAGAGAGAATGTATGCGGTTAGACAGACATTTATAAAAGTTAATTCCAAGTCTTAAAACAAGCACACCTGTAATTAACATTGAAGGAAAATATAATCGGGTTTACTCTGTAAATATAATTTGATGGGAAGCCTGCTGGAAGACCAGCTTATGCTGGCATGAATTTTAATAGCTGCCCACTCTGCTTTAAAAAAACGCCTTAGCTAATTTGCTGGTCTTAGCTAGTTTACCGTGGTCTCCCAGTCTGGGGTGCATTTCCCAAATGTGTCGTTAGCCTATTTTTGTCACAAGTTCCGTCATTACCAACATAGCTCAAAGATTTTGAGTTTTTCCTGGAACAATAATTCCAATGAACATTCGCAAACAGCACTGAAATGTATATTTTCAGACTCTTTATGCCTTTATTGGATATGACAGTAGAGACCAGACAGGGGAAGCACAGGGTAGAGAAAAGGGAATGGGATCGGCAAAGGACCTTGAGGCGGAAATCAAACAATTTATCTGCATGCTGCCCACGAGGCTATCAGCACTGCAAAGTTATGTGGCTAGAACAACAGTACAGCTCTTAACCTGTGGTAAGAAGCATCGGCTCTTGTTAGCATGTTCGGAATTATGGATGTGCAAAAAAGTTATTACCGTTTTTGAAAACAGCGATGGCTAGTTAGTTAATTTCTTCAACCATGCATTATACTATGGTAGTTAGTAAGTGTTATGTCATACCAAGGCAACGTAGCACTGCTCAAGGTTAAGCTGGTAAACCACCTACCCTTGGCTGGTGGCCCACCATTATTTTTCTGATGAATTTAGGTGACCAATGTATTCTTGATGGTTAATTTAGTCAGAGTTTAAAACACAACAAGCTATGCTGGTCATTTATCAGGGTCATTTAGGTCTTTGAACAGCTTGAATGTAACTGGAAGTGTGTGTACTGCAGGATATGTGGAAGCAAGATGATAAAAGCAGTTTGTTTGTCAGTGCCACAGACGGGAAGAATTTACTCTAGAGATGTGCATAGCCTAGTGCAGATAACACTGGGTTCATGTGTCGCTGCTTGCATTATCTGTCTGTACTAAAGCCCCAAATACAAAATTGGACTCTCCTTACCGTCTGGTTGTCTTCATAAAGCTTGAGGTCATAGCCACTGAGCTCCACACAGAATATAATGGCAGTCACACCCTCAAAACAGTGGATCCACTTCTTCCTTTCTGAACGTTGGCCGCCAACGTCCACCATTTTGAAGGTGAGCTCCTTGAAGGTGAATTTATTCTCAACAATGCCAGTGGTCATGTCACGTGAGCGCAGAATGTCCTCAACGGTTGGGATGTACTCTGGCGCAGAAATGCGGTCCAGGTCGTTTAGATAATAGGCTGTATTATCCTCTAGGTGGTATTCATTAGAGCGGCAGAAGCACTCCTGGACCCCTGGATCGCCCCACAAGCGCTTCATCACCCCCAGGAGCTCTGGTGTGATCTCACCCTTGCTCTCGGCCGGCCCGGTGAGGGCAAAGAGTTGCACTGCATCGTAAGCCCGATCGGGGTTGTGGAAGTCGATCTTCAAGGTGGCAAGGGCGCGAATGATGCGGGTGAGCGAGTCAATGGCGTTGTAGAGGATGAGGGGCTTGTATTCCTTGCAGGCCTCCAGGTTGAAGCCTCCACTATGGATGATCTTCATCTGCTTCACGATGGTGCTCTTGCCAGAGTTGCTTGTGCCGAGCAGCAGGAGTTTGATTTCACGCCGCTGCCGCTGGCTTTCTGAGCGGAGGTGTCGATCTATGCGACGTGAGCGCCGGGCGGCCTCCTTCTCCTCTGAACTCTGCCGGCACCCCATGGTCGACTGCACCTGGACTTGAGCTGGCAAACCCAGGAAGTGGGAGAGTGGACGGTAAATGTATGCAATGTAAAAAGATATGGTGATACAGATGAGCTGATACTAGAGGAAGCTTTTGCTGGAAACCAGTTTCAGAATGGTGTTAGACAACATGCATTGTCCAAGTCTACAGTATTTTCTTTCAAGGGTTGATGTTTTGGCATTCAATGCGACCATGACATTGTGGAAGACCCACTCAGGCCCTGGCATAAGGGTGTGTTTGCCTTCAAGATCCCAAGGACTTGGGAATTATAACAGGGGACTCACTCCCCTGAGCACGGCAGTCTTTAAGTGGACTTGTCAGTGTTCATCAAGAGAAAGTCGAAACCGTAAAATTCCTTCACTCTCCTCCCTCATGGCGTCCAGTGTGCTTCCCTGTATTTCTGTGACTGATTCATCTGATCATCTGACTCATCCGATGGAATGTCAGACCTTGGTTCTCGTTTGGTGCCTGTGTACTAGACCGTCTTGCTTGCATAAGCCAGTGAGGCAGCTAAAGGTCCATGTTCCTGCAGGTAAAGAAAAAAAAAGACATTCAAAATCATGAAACGGGAGGGAAAATAAAACTGAGAATTCTGAGAAAGTTTCTGTCTGAGAGATCTTAAACCGTCTGGACTGGACGATGCTCCCACAAAATTAATTATTAATCACTTCACAGTTCTTAACTTTAAAGTCAACATAATACATAATACAGCACAGTTTTACATCTGTAATTTGACATATTTCTGAAACAGAATATGCAATGAGAAAAAAACTAGGACTTAGAGTAGAACTTGAGTTTTAATGTAATTGATTGGATTGTGAAGTTGAGTGTTTTCTACCAGGATGGAGTCAGATGGGAATAAAACACTGCTGGCACCCACTTTTGAGGAAGCATTTTGAACTGGGCTTGTAGGCTGAAGGTCAAGATTGCCATCAAGAGCTCCTAAATGAAACCCAAAGATAACGCTTCTTTTCAAATCTATAATATTAAAAAAGCTATATTTCCTACAGGTGAACCCCTAAAACAATGCCTACTGTAAAAAGCTATTAGGCTACTGACTACACTGACCTTGGTGATGTGAGAAAAACATATTAAGACAAACCTTTTTTGGCAGCATTATGAAAGTAAATCGGTTGATTTAGTGTTGGCTTAGATTTAGTATTCTATTGCACACAACAGAAATCTTTTTAACAAAAACACTTGAACTACACATGCAGAATAAACAAATGTACATGTGTATACTTCTCGCAAACCCGTGAAAGATCACACCAATTGCTTTCTTGTGCCCACCAGAAAAAATAAAAGCAGAGTAAACTCGGGCAAAACATGAACAGACATGGTCATTAGCACAGCCAGTCTCTGTTAGCTCTACAATATACTTCTGCTTCACACTTCTGCTTTCTCAAACACGCACACACAGACACACACACACACATGCCTTAGGTCATGGTTTGTATAAAAAAAATCTAACCTTCTTCATAGTAAGCCTGTCCCATCATGTACTCCCAAGTCACCGACATCTCTCTCAAACCATAGATTCAGGTTTGCCAAGAAGGTGATCCAACACACAAAGCCAACACACACACACACACGCACACACACATTTGTTCTCAAACAGACACATCTGCACACACACAAGCAGAGGCAGGTAGGGTGTGAAATGGAAACATATGTGAGATGAATGTCCTTCCCTGAAGCAAAAGGTACCACCCATTCTACTCTCCCTTTCCCTGAGCTACAACCACTGAGCTAACTGATAGCAGGTGCACGGTTTATTTACTGTCATGGTGGAAAATAACTGGCTCAGACAAGCAGGTGCCTCTCTCCAACTCATTCCAATGTAACAAATGCAACAAACCTCTTTAGAAAAACGTTCTATAAGAACATTTTCTGCTGATTCAGTTGGGTCAGTGTAGTTACTGGCCCCACTGCAAAGATAAAAAAAGAAAAGAAAAAAAAGAAAAGAAAAAGAACAGAAAGAAAAAAAATGAATTCTACAAAAGATTTGCAACAAACTCTTATCCAAGTTATGTGAACACAAATGCTTCTAGCCATGCAAGCTTGATTGTATGCATCAGTCTGTTGTTAAAGGGCCAAAATAATGGACAGTAATTCAACTTCAGCAACTAGTAAACAACTAATACAAACCATCTTTTACCACACAAAGTCATCTACTGTCATGATGGAGCAACAATGTGAGGAGAATCTTACTGAGCACGTTTATATTTGGCTGAATAATAAAACATAGGTATAACAACAACCCAGAAAACCCTAGCAGCAGCAGAGCAACCACTCAGACCACCTTAGTAACTGCATAGTAACAATCACTCAGAAAGAGCCTAACAACTACTCAAACACTCAAGAGACGGTACCTTACAGAGTACCTTCACAATCACATATCAACTCCCTGAGAACCACTCAGAGCACCTTAACAACAGCAGAACAGTCCCATAGAAACTATCCAGCAACCTGGATAGCAAGACTGTAAGAATAGCCCAGAACACTCATGCAACAACTAAAGAACCAATAACAACCACTCAAAACACCATGGCAACACTCTAAGAACCACACATCCCATTTAGCAACTGCATAGTGACACCATAGCAACTACTCAAAACAGTAGTTCTTAGTAGTTTTCACCATAGCAACACCCTAAGAACTACGCAGAGCACCCTAGCAACAACATAGCAGCATCGTAAAAAGCACTCAGGACACTTCATCAACAACTTAAGAACCAATCAGAACATCCCTTTTAGCAATTCCATAACAACCCCGTAGCAATTACTCATAACACCCTAGCAACACCTAAAGAACCACATAGAGCAGCCTAGCAACAACATGGCAATGGCCTAAGAACCACTCAGAATACTTTGGGAACTGCATAGCAACATCAAAGAACCACCAAAGCACCCACAAAACAACTCTATAGAAACTCCCCATTAAAACACCCTTGCAACACCATAGCAACACCCTGAAAACCACACAGAACACCCTAGCAACAGGATAGCTCACAGTTAACCATAGCAAAAAACCCTACCAGTAATTTTTATATCCTCGCATAATAACAGCTTGTTCTTCAGTCTGACGGCATTTGAATGCATTATGCCATTCATTATTGAAAGCATCCCAAACAATATATGAATAAAGGATCCCTTAATATGAGGTGAGCCCTAAAAATTTTTTGTCATGAAATATGTCCTTGGAAGGGCATTAGATGAGCTCTTAAGGTGATCTGTTAGAACTCAAGAGCCTGGGGGGCAACGTAATAAATGGATGCTCTTTTTGACAGGCCGTGTGCTAACAAATGTGAAATCACGCCATGGCCTAGTTTCGGCGGAGAGATTACATTCCTAGACCGGTCACACAGAGAGAGAATACATCTCCAAGATCTGTCCACAGACACAATCCTGCTCTTAGAAAGATTACTGCACAAATGTATGGCAGGATTTGATGGGGAAAAGACACTGCAAAGTACGACGCACACAAAAGAAGGTATATGGAGGATTTTACTGTTCAAACTCATCCATCTTCAGCTAGCTGCTGTGCTAGCATAGTGGAGCAGTGTCTGTGTACACTCTAAATACAACACACTTTTTTATTTATTTTTTTTTATTATTTTTTTGACCCAGGCCTTTTTTTAAGCCAGACATGACAATAGACGAGACAATAACTGCACTTTTTTTAGTTTTTTTGTTTTTTTGTGAGAACTATTACATTTTTTTTATAAAGTAAATACTCCCAACTCAGAGATTTATGGGTCCCATAAAGAAAGGGTCCACGGCGGCACTGCAGAGGGTCTACCAATTAATGTCTGATCACAAATAATTATTACAAAAATTAATAAACATGGGTAAAATTAAAAGTAAATTTTAAGCAGAAAGAAAAAAAAAATCTGTTTCTGTTCGGGTGGAGCCATTGCTTGCACATTATATCTGCACTTTATTAGAAAACCCTCACTATTCAGATATTTAGTTATTTGATTCTTAATTCTCTATCTCACAGTAAAATCCAAATGTTAAGTTTTAGTAAACTTGAAGCTAAAGTTCAAATAAATGTTTATTTGTCCATCAGACAGTAAAATTTAATTGTGAGTTTTAAATAAATGTGTAGCTAAATGTAAAATAAATAGAAAATAAAACAGCTCATGCAATAATTAATTATGAAAAATGAAAAAGGCACCTACTTTGTACCCTGTTTGTAGAAAAGTGGCATAAATATACAAAAAGTATGCTTGCTCTCATTTCTGCATTTCTTCCAGTTCAGCATTACATCAGTCAAGTGGTGATGCTTTTAGAGCTAATACAATTTATGTAATTACTTTAGAGCGAATCTGGCAATTGGAGTGTATTTATGATAGGTGATTATTCTGCAACATTTCACCTCTGTCAGAGACTAGGATCACAGTTGGACTGGTTATAGAAATACAGAATGTGCTAGACCAAGTCTCGCTTTACCATTTCCGCTTTCGTAACACAACCCATGCCTTGGTGTCTAAACTAACACTGTCGATTGACTAAGTATCAGAACAAACAGAAACACTTTGTTGAGTTCATCAGAAAAGCATTGGCAAGGTTTATCCGAAATGTGTCCTAAGGCCATGAACGAATGTGTGAGTGCATGGAGAACAACAGGGGTCTCACGGTAAAGCCAGACTCATGTTTTCTCATGAGCGCTGAGGTTATCGGACCCCAGCGGCTCCCTTGCGCCTCCAGAGATCACCTGCTGTCGACCCACATATTTCTTGATTTTAATGCACCTGTAACTATAATGATTTTCCAAAAAGCTGCACATGGGAGGAATGCTTAATGTCACACTCTTGTGCAGAATGTTTGATTTGTACGTTTTATGATATAGAATAGGAGAATGTTTACACAAAACTAGTTTCCAGCCCATTTTACCTCTATAATTTTACACAGAAATTGACATTTTTCTCATATTTCAGTTTATATCTTGAAATTCTGGGCCTACATCTCACAATTTTGAGTTGTTTTTTTTTTTTTTGAGTTTAGATCTCATGACATTTTCCCCACAATTCTGAGTTTTTCTTGCAGTTTTGAGTTTATCTCACAATTATGACATTTTTCTATCTAGACATTCTGAAAGATATAATTGTGAGCTATAACCTTGCAATTGGTTATTTCAATTTGGAATTCACTGAATTGTGAAAAATGTCAAATGTTGACTCAAACTCAGCTAGCTAAGACACGGTCTTTGATGATAGCGACCGTTCCACTGCAGACACTGAAATAAATTGGAAGTAAAAATAAATGTCTGAAACAAATGCAATTCATTGTACCTGTCAGATGAATACATTCTGAGGAACACGGAGGTCGTATTTTTAATGAGTTGGTCACCCATGTGACCCTGGCCACTACAGACTACTTTACTCTACTCTACTTTCCCCAGAACAAGTCCAGCTTTATGCAATAAACAGATAGTTATATAACATGCAATGGCATCTCTGTGTTATTGATGAATGTTTGTGTTATGTAAGGCTGCCTGCCAGTTGTAACTCTCTGGGATACACTCCTGGCCCAATCATATTTGTTTGACAAATATCACATACATTTCACAGAGCGAGGAACCTGTGTTTTAAAAATAAAAATAAAAAAATTAAGTGAAAGCATACTAAGGTTATTGTATCATGATGCACAGATTTCAAAGAGCCTCTTGGGATCTTTGTTTTTGCTCAGTTCAAATGTATGGTCCTATTGGTAATGTTAACCAACAGTCAAATAGCAATTAATGCATTTTTTAATGCAGAGTAAACTATATATTTTTATTACTGAATATCCTGTTTCAATGGTGATAGACATTTACTATACACAGTAACATACATTATAAATCATGTTTAATAATCAAATTGATCTAATCTACTTTTTTTTAATCCATGCTACTTTTAATGAACAAAAATCTTTATGTCTAGGTAGAATGATTTTAATTTCTTTTCATATTCATATGACATTACATTATATAACAATAACTGTAATGCAAAATGCATAATATTAATAATAATTAGTAGTAGTAGTAGTAGTAGTAGTAATAACAAATAAATAAAAAATTACACATGTATTATACATATATATATATATATATATATATATATATATATATATATATATATATATATATATATAATTTGGAAAATTGCACGCAATCAACTCCCTTGATCAAATATACATATGTGCACACAAATGTCACTAACCTACGACCTTTTTCTTCTCTTATATACAGTAAATGACCCAGCGAGTTCATTCCTGTCATCTGTGTTGAGAATAGCTTGACGTCAGTCACTGTCCCCCCCTTTGCCCACCCTCCCTCCGTTCCTCTGTATTCTGGCACACTTTTGAGGGAGGGTTGCTGTCTATAAATCACACTGCTATATTTCCCCCAACAGTGACTCATGCCCCAGTTACAGACACTAATTGATTAGAGTGCAGAACCATTATACAGAAACCATACAGTATCCCAGCTCAATGAAACAGACTCATAAATCTTATCACATCTCATCTCATCTCTCTGTATTATTATCTGTATATATCTGTATATATCCCAGAATAGGAAGCCACAGTACTGCAAACTGAATTCACAAACTGGACAGGCATTCCTATAAGGCAAACAACTGCTGAGATGTGTTGTGTCAAATATACAAGTACTAAACGCTAAAGCATTAGTATCAAATAAACTCTGAAGCTATTAATCCACTCTGCGCTAAGCTAGTTTTCAAATGGTGCATCGGGACGGTTGTGTTTTTGTCTATTGAGCAGCGACAGGAAGAGTCCTGGGTTACTGTGTCAGTGGGCAGCTGAGACAATACACTAAACAGAACAGACGCAGTCTTTGATCACACTAACAATAGTGAACAATCAAATAATTGACCGAACAATGTAGAATCAGATAAAATTTTCCTTAATTTTATCCTCTTGGTTTCAACCACCCGTCATAAGAGCAATGCAATCATTGTTAAAGGAGAAGTGCATCAGAGGGGAATTTTCAAACCACCGTTGCAATCAGTTTCAAGTGCCGTTAGGGCGAATTTCCTGTTGTACTGTTAATTCTTTGCTTCTTTCATTGCTCATCTTTGGATTGAACACACAGGGTTTCAATTTGGCCAGCGGAGAGCTGCGGCTCTAAGAGTTGCATTGCATGACGTCAGAGATTTGATGGAAGATGCATGACTCAAATCAGCCATTTAATTGTTCTTGTGAATTCCACCGCAGAGCGCCTGGAGTCCACTTGACAGAGAGCACAAATGAGCACGGACAGAATAAGAAAAGCTTTTAAGGAGACATAAATCACATATAATCTCCTTTTATTTCAATTATTTCTCTTATGTGATGGGATGAAATGAAGTGCAAATTGGGCAGAAACATACTCATATCTAGGGCTGCATTTATTTTAATCGTGATCACGATTTCTGCTTCTTTAGATCAATTAAGCCTAAATATACATTGCCAAAAGTAAAAGGCTAAACGTAGGCTATAAAAGACTGGCACTACAGTCACATGACTTCACAGCCACCAGTGTTAAGCTGCTGACAACTTTTTCAGTCTCTATTTAAAAATGTAAAAAGTTTGATTTACAATAGTTTGCAAAAGTGCCATTATAAAAACAATGGGAGTGTGAAAGCAACTATAGGTAGATTAGCTGTCCTGTTCAGTATAACCTGTAATGTTCAAAAGCTTCACAAGGAGGTATAACTGGTGTATTTTATGTTGCAGAATAAAACATGAAAATATCTTGATTTTGTGTTAATCACAGACCTTATTTCAGGTATTTACCCAAAAACCCCATTCAGAAAAAACCCCATTGACTTCAGCATGATGGAACCGGATGTGCTAAAAGTGCTAACTCATTTCCAGGTGATGTTTTAGTAGAACAGCATGAACATCATTTGAGTTTATTGGAATTAATATTAGGAATTGCCTGTAAAGAGAAGCTTCTTAAGATTTTACCTCAATGAAGAATTTGAGTTGAAAAATTGAGAAGAATGTGCATGATAAATAATAAATGATCAGGTAAAATATGAGTTGACATTCACTTGAATTGTGCTTACATGCATTGCATGCATTCTGATGAAATGTACTGTAAAAGGAAATTTCTCAGTTTCACAATTGTGATTAATAAATTGCATAACAACATATCCCTCTGTTTCTTCCTCAGTAAAATGACTCATGTTGATGTTCATTCTTGCATAAACAATTCTCCATACCAGGGTTGCCAGGTTTGCGTAACAAACCAGCCAAATTGGTACCTAAAACTAGCCCAATTGCCTCAGGCCATGTCCACATGTACACGGATATTAAAAAGGATATTTTTAAAAAACAATCCCTTTCAACATGAAAAGCAAACGCCTGCTATGAACTACTGTCAATAACATGCCAAGCCAACAGGTGGCGATATAATCTCAACCGTAAAACCATGCTGGCCAATCAGAAGCCTGAAAATGTTTCCAGTAGGCCGACTCGGAGTATGAATAACACTCAAACCGGAGTATTTGATAATCTTCACCCTGGCGGGAGTTTTCAAACTGTTCGGTTTCAGTAACCTGGTGTTGCGTTTGCATGTGGACAAACGGCCAAACCACGAAGAAAAAGCTGCCGTTTTGAGAATAACAATGTTCGAGTGGACAGGACCTCAGTCACCTCAGTCAAAATTGCGTTCCAGGGGACCGGACGTATAGCTTCAACCTGTGGACTAAAAAAACAACTCGCGGCAGCAGTATAAAAGTAGCCCGATTCCACAGGAAAACAGAACACTTGGCAACACTGCTCCAAACTCGGTGATAAGGGGGTGATAGAGTTACCTGCAAATGTTTGTGCCATTAAACCAGATATTACTTAAATAGCTAGCTAAAACATTTTCACAGGTAAGTCGTGGTGGGAGAACATATTAGCACTGTAGCTAATGACTAGCTTGCACCAGCTAATGACCAGCCAGAACTCAAATACCATGTTTCCAAACACACCTAGCATCTAAAATGGGATTTTCCAACAGGGATATCATAGAATAGGGACAGATTTCAATGTCAGGGGCGACTCATCATGAACAAATGGATGTCACAATATGAACTTTCTGTACAGGGAGAACACTAAACCCCTGAAGAGCGCTAATGCCCCATAAGCAGCACACCCAGCATGACTTGTCAGCCACAGTTGTAACAACAGATAAAGCTAAGTATTCTGATGCAACACATTCAACACTGCATTAGTGTCAGGAAAAAAAAAAACTTTAAATAAATAAAAAAGAAATCAATAAAACAAAAAACAATGCAGATCAAATTGTTTCCAGGCCATTAATGCAATTGTGAAACTATTTTATCACGTGGTTAGCATTGTAAACTGACCGATTAACACTGTCATGGTTATTAAATCAGTATGTATTGTTACAACCACTCTAATACAAATGACTTAGGTGTACTTTTTTACCAGTCAGACATTTTGACAGAGGAGGCAAGTGCCTGAAAAAAAAAAATAATAATAATAATAAAAACGGTTGCTGTTTTTGGCTAATTACCCCATCATGCTTGAAACTGGCCAGCTAATCAGCCTGAATGGGACAAACTGATGGAAATAGATGGACTAATCACAAAGTACACTACTCACCCACTGAGGAAACACCACTTCAGTCATTTTTCAGTAGAATTTACTTAAAATGTCTTGATATTATGATGCAAGGGTGAGCTGTTTAAAGAACCAATCATCTCAAACATTGATACCCGCACACACTTGTTTTTTTTTTTTTTTACTGATTACATTTTTTTATGATTTTATTTGTAAGATTTACTAACTAGCAATGTGAAGAGAAGGGTTTTTTTTTTTTAGAAAGATTTATTTATTTATCTTTCATAGAAAATAATATTTTAATTAGTTTTAATATTAAAAATAAGAGTGGGCATTTTGTATTATTTGTGTTCTAATCACTATGTTTAGTTTAGTTGACATTTTGATATAGGCCTGTTAACAACGAACTTTAAAAAACAATATGCTATGAACCAACAAAAAAAAAAGTCTTGGTTGCATAAGTAAATGCTGTTCCATTAACCCAGAAACCTTCTAAACATCAAAAGTTACAGGAATTTGAATCAGGCTATAGAAAAACTAAAAGTAGAAAGGGAAATTTGCCTGCTCAAGTCCACCACACAAGACGGTTTAACATTCAAATACTCACAGTCTTTCTGGAAAGTAATCATGTCAGTCTTGTTTAGTCAGCCAGTTCTTCTGGTGACTTTAACGTCAGTTTCCCATATGCTAATAATCACTGGTTTGAAAGATTCTGAAACTTGTTTCCACAGAGCTATCAATGACCAAAGAAGGATAAACCAGGTAGCAAGATTTAGCATAATTGAAATGACAAAACCTGAAACAACGTCAGATGGAAGCGAGATTTAAGTCTTTGGGTTTTTCTGAGAATGTTCTCTGAGATTTGAGACACAGATTACGAACAGGGGAAGGTTTTCATTTAATCTCATAACATCAAATGGCAAACCATGCTCATCCACGATGTCAAACATGGTTCAGAGTCCCCCTGTGACAGGGTCATGCCTCTGGTACTGACAGCTGCCACGAGACGGGCTGAGATTATGGACAGGACAGCTAACGTACTGTGTTCCAGCTCAGACAGGAATCAGCGTCTTAGTCTTTCTGGGGTTTTGACTCATTGGTGGTGTACAGGAACCTGCCTACAACAGAAACAAGTAAGATGTAGGTCGCAGACTAGATATCCAGCATGCTGCATTTAAAGGCTTGCATTATGCAAGACATCCGGCATGGCCCAAATAGCATTGTTTACATTTGCTGAAGTAATAGTTCATCCAAAAATGAACAATCTGTCATCATGTACTCACTATTATGTTGTGGTTTTCTTTGGTATACCACAAAAGGAGATGTTATAGGCTAAATGCATCTTTTTTTCCATGCACTGAAAATGACAAATAAAATAATTTAAATTCAGAACATAGGATTTGTGTGGGGAAAAGATAAAAATGTAACTCAGTAGTCACTCAAAATATTTTTCTCTGAAATGGTTCACAAATCTGCAGAGCCCTGTAATATGACAAAAAATTAAATAAAAATAATAAAAATGTGGCTGAAAGAATTAGATCCCACAACTAGTAATTCATGGCCAGGTTTTATACATTTTTACTAGTTTTTTATTAAATTGTTTCCACAACTTACAGTTTTCATTTGTGGCCATGTTTTATTAATTTGTTCCCCATCCTTTTATTAAATCATTTCATTAATATTTTAATTCCTGGCCACTTTTTATTCAGTTGTTCCCTTATTTTTATTAAATCGGTTCTATGACTTACATTTTTATTCATTTGTTCCCCTCTTTCCAAATTGGTTCCACAACTAATTAATTTGTGGCCATGTTTTATTAATTTGCCCTGTTTTTTTTTTTGTTGTTTTTTTTTTTATTTCCACAAAATATGCATTTGTTGCAACATTTTAAGTAAATCATGGCCCTGTTGTACTAATTCATTGCCTTGTTTTAATTTTGTTAGAATGGGATAAAAAAAGAGGGAATAAGCCAAGGAATCAAATTCCCAACCTTCTGTGCATTTCCAATACTTCCCATTATTGATGTCAAATTTGCTGTAATACATCTTGATTCAATAATATATGTGAATACATGAGATCTGAGAAGATTAGTCAATAACAACTTTTATCATGCTTTTTTTGTCATTTTATGACCGTGACAGTTCTTGGTCCCCATTCACTTTTATTGTATGTAAAAGAGCAGCATGAACAATCTGCTACATTTCTCCTTTTGTGCTCTATGAACAAAAAAAAAACATTTAGGTTTGGAATGACATGAAGGTGAGTAAGTGACAGCACAATTATGATTTTAGAATGAACTATGCCTTCAAGACCAGCACTGGTGGGTTACCAGTACAACCTATTATCATGTTCCTTTATGCACTTTCAGTCATGTACTTCCGCTTAATTTCCTTCGTTTTTGCTACGACAGGATTCTAGGCGTACCAAGGGACAAGTGCTTAGTCTTGAGTCACGTCCAGTCCGAGTACTGAATCAGGGAGACAAAGAGATAGAGGCCTTTTTATGTAAGTAATAGCGCTTAGAAGATTTGAATTATGACAGGTTGTGAGGACTGGCAAAGAGCTTGAGGTGAAGAAGTGAGACAAAGCTTTATGAGGATGAATGTGGAGACACAGCAGCAGGTTATCAGGATGAGACTGTTCTGTATTATGATTAATAACTAAATCAGTCAAGGTCAGAGCTTTTCCTCTTATCTCTGACTGAAGCCACGGGATCTCATTAAACCACTGAGCTTCATTGTAGTCTTAATTAGTTATGTGTCTATATATAAGCAAAGCTATTTAAGTCAGAGTGTTTCAGCCATATGCATTTCATCACATCTGGATGAAGGGATCGTATGCATTGGAAATGAGTGAAGGCATCACATGATGAGCTTCAAACAATCACATTTGTCCAAGGACACGTCTTTGTTGTACCACGGTGCAAACATCAGGAGAAACAATGAGTGGTAGTGTTTCAGTCAACAGCAGCCCCAAAACAGAGGACTTTTGATTTGGCTGGGGCCGGCGTTGATGGTGGGCGACTGTATAGCAGATCTGTTTTCATCATAAACGGTCCCATGAGAGGTAGGGGCATGCCCTGGCCCCTATTAAAACTGTTGTTTGCGGTCACATGGCCTGCTTGCCCTGACATTGCATTTCTGTGTACTGTGAATATTTCTATATTCATGTGAGAAATGAGTTGCTAATGGGAAACCATCTATTAGCGGAAACCAGATTGAAGAAGGGGAAACGGTGTGCAAACTATTGGTTGGACTTCAAGTTCTTAGCCTAACAGTCTGAATTTGTCCACAAACTTTGAACCGCAGCTGCTGTCAAATAATCCCCCCAAAAATGCAAAAGAGATCTGATCAAGCTCAAGAGCGACGTGTTGCTAATCTGTCTATGAGTGCTGCTTTAGTCGTGTGTAATGTTCAAATTCAGGCTCTGATAAGATATGAGCTGTTTTGAGGAACAGCAGATTTCTGAAGGGGGTGAGGGGTGGGTTTATCTCTGCGCTAGCACTAGCTGCTGCACTTAGCTGGGGTGTGATTTCACTTTCACTGTAAACACAGTCCATGAGGGCAAGTATCATCACAAAACTGGACATACACTCTTTTTGCAAATAAATTGTTTTCTGTAACAACAATATTACACCACATGTGCTGTTGAACCATCAATATTTTGACAGTAATGACTGCTAGTGATACTGATCTAAAAGTGCGGTAACATTAGTCAAATTTTGCTGACAACTGACATTGTCAAAGTACTGCTCACACAGGAGTCATTATCAAACCAAGCAGCTTTCTGTGGTCAACATGACGTGACCTAAGTGAACCCTTTGCAAAAATCTGCGTGTTAAATTTTTTGCCCTCACAGAAAATTTCCATACTGTTTGTTAAAGGGTTAGTTCACCCAAAACTCTGTTTTTAATTACTCAAACTTGTGTCATTCCAAACCCTTAAGATCTTTGAAACACAAATTAAGATATATTTGATGGACCCTGCATGGACAGCAACGGAACTGACACGTTCAAGGCCCAGAAACACAGTAAGGACATCTTTTAAATAGTCCGTGGGACATCAGTGGTTCAACAGTAATGGGCTAATATACATGGTATTACAGAAAAAGCTTGATCCTAACCTTTTTCTCTGTACTGAAATCTCAGTTGGCCAGACAGTAATTATTATTTTCTGAATTGTTAAAAATGTGGTTTCTGGGATGCTACGAACCTGGAGACTGTTGCATAAGCTACGCTGTGAGTTTTTAGTAGCTTTTAAAAAATCTTAAAGGTGTGATACAGGAGGAATACTGCTCATAAATGGCTACTGAAATTTTCACTTGAAACACTTAGCAGCTTGGACCCAGAAACAGTATTATATGTTTGTCATGACTTAACAAGCTGATCACAATTTTTTTCACACAAGATTACTGAAATTTAGATTTAAGATTTAAAATTGTGACATAATGGAAGTCACTTTGACTGGATTAAAGCAGGCAAGATGAATGGAGAAGTCTGGCAAATGTCACTAGAAGATCAACTTAATCTTACAAGGTCAAAACATTTAGAAAAAAAAACTCACACACATATTGATTGCTCCTCATGCACTTTCTAGAATCTAAATGCCCCTCCCCCAACACCACATGCAACGACTAGCAAGCGGCTAGTCATCTTTCACCACTCAGACTTTACTCAAGCCCAATGAGATGAGCTGTTTGACAGGTCCCACCACAACATCCTTTTTTAATAGGAAATATGTCCACACCAGTAAGAAAACATAAGATATAAAGAAATTTCATGTGGTCTTTAACTTTTATTGAACCTGGAACCATCCCATATGCTCAAAACATAACTATAGCAGTATGCTAGGATAGCTGTTTAAATATCTTCTAACTTTAATAGTTCAGGTATCCTAATTATTTGACAACATTAGCAAGGATGGAGAGCCTCAAGCCCTGTGCTTCCTGTGGAGCATCACTGTGTCGTCTGCATGGCCGTTACAGAGGTCATATGACTGAAGGAGAGCTCATGGGGTGGTGGCACCCCTCCACCTCCCCCTGAGTCATATGACCGCTGTAATGGCTATGCAGATGAATACAATGACGCTCTGTGCATAATGAGAACAGAAAAGAGGACCCTCTTAGCTCATCTATGCTCGGTGACTCACACACAAATACTTTAGGACGTTTCTCAGAAAAAGAAAAAAGACTGAAGAAAAATTTTATCGTTCAGAGGTGCTTTTTCATAGTATGGGGGAAGTTATAATGAAGAAGTAATGAACTTAGAATACATTTAAGCATCAACTTTGTCTCAAATTACATACACATACACACACATATAAATAAATGAATATATATAAAAAAAAAAGAAAAAAAATATATATATATATATATATATTACAGTTCTTTCTGGTCCTCGAATATGATTGGCTGAGAGGAGTGTGATCTTCTGGAATTTGCCACTGGCTCTGATGTCTCTATAGTGGTTAAACATGAGATATCATTTGTTTTGGGTGAATATCACAGGCATTCTTTGGTCTTGAGAATCTATTATTTGTTTCAGAGAAAATAGTTTTGGTTGACAGGCAAAATCTTATCATGTTATATTTTAGGTAAATAGTATATCAGAATGCTGCCTCTGTACTTTTGGCTGAATTGCCTAGCAGCTTTTATGATGGCTGATGTTGTTTATTAAATATTGTTATTCAATGAATAAGATTTTATATAAATGCTACTAATATTTAATAACAGTTTTGGAATTGGGAAACAGTATGTTTGTTTGGGATGGTGATTTTAGTTACATTATTCTGCCAGTAGATGGCAACGAGATGTTTAATGAGTGAGTTCGCAGTAAAGACTTTTATATTGAAAGAGAGTGAAACAGGATTGTAAACAAGGAAGTTATTTTTACTTTCAACAATACTTTGTAAGATGTAGCCAGACGGCAAGGAAGTCGACTGGAAGTTGAAGTCGGCCGCGTGCCGCCATCTTGTAGCAGAACTTCACTTGCGTTAGCATTCCCATTGACTCCCATTCATTTTGGCATCACTTTGACCGTGAATAACTTTACATCTGAGGCGTTTAAAGACTCCGTTTCTCCATTATTTATTTCTAAAGATACACAACAATGTATAAAGGGCTCCATTACCTTCTATGTTACATTATGGCCCCGTAGAAACAGTTTTTGTGAAAAATAGGCTAACGATTACGTCATAACCACTTGACTCTCTGTCTCATTACCGTACAGACAGGAGGAGAAGCTCGCAGGCAATTAACTTAATATGGCGTACTGGCGTTACATTTTAAAATACTATACAAAATAATTATTAATCAGAATACTTACTCCTGCTCACTCGCGCCAAAGAACTCCCCGCTCAAGCTCGCCGTCTCTGCAAGATTAACGATGGCAGTTTGCACCCACAGCTACTAGAAAATTTTCAGATTTCCAGAAACGGAAGTGCTAAAAAACGGGCTTCACTTGTCTCAATTGAGTTCCAATGGGGTCGATAGTACGACAAAGATATGGGTTTCTTCAGCAGACATTGAAACTAATGTCTTATTGTGAAAATGATATTGAACTGAAGAATGAATGCTGTATCAGATGCAGGAAACCAAACTATTTCAGTCCACCTAACTCTATATACTCGACTTAAAACAGTGAGCTTTTAATACAGTAATACATTTAGCTTTCAGTAAAGCAACACAACATTCCTTCGTTACGAGTTGTAAAGTGATGTTTTTAAATTAGTAACGGATCTAGAGCTCAGCTGTTAAACTGTCAAACTGAGATTTGAATCTGTGGCAGAAGAAAGTAGCCTAGTTTGCACAAAAGAAGATATTTTGTTGTTTCTTGTTTTTACACTCTCGTGCCGTAAAGCTGTTGTATAAATGCAATATCACACTTGTAGCCATGCGATATGGCTGTGTATCGGCAAGCTGTGATTACCTGCAGCCGAATCACATCCATGCTGATATACAGCCATATCACACAGCTACAAGTACAAGCTCATATATATGTATATGTGTGTGTGTGTGTGTGTGTGTGACATATCAGGACACAACTCTGAATAATGACATGGGTATGACACAGGAATTACAAGGAGAGGGTGACTTATGAGGACATAACCCATGTCCCCATTTTTCAAACCGCTTATAAACAATACAGAATGAGTTTTTTGAGAAAGTAAAAATGCACAAATGTGGGGTTGGTGTAGGGCGATAGAATATACAGTTTGTACAGTATAAAAACCATTACGCCTATGGGATGTCCCCACTTTTCAAAAAAACAAACGTGTTAGTGTGTGTATGTGACGGTTATCTTGAATGCGTAGTCCATTCTTACCTGTCAGATCTAGTTTGTGCCTGCAGTGCTCTGGTAGCATGTATTTATGAGCCCTTGAATTTTCACTCTTAACTTGCACTGGTTGGTGGCATCTCGCAATAAACAATTAACATGTTGTACTTAGCCTTCCCAACTGCTTCCGGGCCTCTCAGAAACTTCTACCAGACAGTTTATATATATATATATTTATAATGAAATTATGAAACGGTTAATATATCAGTATTTTCATGTGGATTGTGATCTCTTTCCTATCAGGTAGTGTGATGTCACTTACCATCAGAGTTTCTCAATCCATTCCTAAATGGTATAATCCCTAACAGTATAATCTGTATGAAAATACCTCTCAGCTCATCAAACTCTGACTGAAACATTAAAATCAGCTTAATGGCATTACTGAAGTTGGTTGAGGTTCATGTATGCAGAAAATGTGATTAAATGACTGCATGTGTACAACTTCATCTAAATAAATAGCGGATGAGCCAGCCGATATGCTGGATTTTACAATCGAATATGTCATTATGATGCATTACAGTATTATGGGATGTTTTTTTTTTTATTCCAGGTACTGTTAAAGCTCCTAAAACCACTTCCCCTGGTGGTGTGTGTGCACAAAAAGATGCAAACACCTCTGAGTCCCTCTCCTGTACCTGCTAACCTAGATATAAGTATGTGACTCCTCTTCCTGCCAAGCGCCATTTACGAGTGATAGAGCCAGACGTCACATGCAGCCAAGCTTGACCATTGAATGCCACAAATTGCTCATCCAACTCATTCACGTTTCAAAACACGTAAAACATGCCTATCATTTGCAAATGAGTTTCCATTTTTCTAGTAGATTTTGTTGATGTTTAAATACTTTCACCTATTCCAGTTTAATATGTAGAGACGACTAAAAGTAGGGCATTTGTATGTTGATTTCCCTTTAAAAAGTGTAAAGATTGACCAGTACAAATGTTCCAACACTGGCTCAACCAATGGTTGTTTGGTTTTGGGGCGGGACTATCTGTTTGTCCAAAAAGTGGTAGAAGGGGGAGTGTTCAGGAAACCTGTTTGAAATAATTATATATTATTATATATATTATATAAATATTTTTGCAGTTCCATTTGGTGATATAGTGAAACAAGTAATATTTACATAATGTATTTTTAATTAATTATGCTTTATCTATTGATAATAATAATAGTAATTATAATAAGAATTGTAATATGTTAAATGATATGGGTATTTAACACAAGTATTTTTATTTATTTAAAAAGATTAATTTTTAATCACATTGTTTCTTTCAGTTAACGTACTAGTTGAACAATATGACTTATGCATTTTAATAAAAATACAAATAATGTGTAGTTTCTCACTTAATGAGGGAATAAAACCTAAAGTCTTGAAAATGTTTAATGATGGAAAATAATTATTTAATAAAAAGTATTAAAGTAGTTTTAGCATGTCACACTGTTTGAAATGTGAGAAAAACAATTACAAGAGTACAAATACATGCACTTTACAATAAGATATCATTAGTTAACATTAGTTTACAGCATTAATTAACAATTATCAAAATATGTGTTACAGTACTTACTAGCCTTTCAGCGTTAGTATAAAATACAATTATTAGTATAAAATAAAAATATAACTGTTTATTGTCCATCTAAGGTTAATTAAATAATATTAACAGATACAACTTTTGATTTTCATAATATAGTAATTTTTGTAACTATATGTTACTATAATGAATAAAATCACTAATATGTGATCACTAAGTATGTTCATTTTTTTATAAATAAGAATAAAGCAGAATATGTTGTATATCTACTGCAGATAAAGTCCAACAGACCATTGTTTTTCAAAAGCCAAATTAGTCACTTGATTCATTTCAGTTCTCGAACATACTTCCTTCTGGTCACCTCTACACAGTATTATGAAACCATTCTGTGTTATATGCAAAACAACCGTGAAACAAACTGCTGATAAAAACTGTACACAGAAGCCAACACTGAGTCGATCCATCAGGAGAAATGTGATCTTGACTTCAGAATGTACAGTCGGATCCATTTCCTTCTGCTAACAGAATGACATGACAACAGTGCTATTATGACAAATCACTTTGCTTTGTAAATGAACACCCATAAAGGTGCGATGTAAGCAAACATGTAAAGGTGATGCAGACATAAACCTGGCATGAATGGGAAAGTGACGTCAGTGAAAATCCCAAGTCTATTCGTCTTTTGACTTGTGACAGGAAGTAAAAACCAGAACATAGTTTTCCACAAACACAGTTCACATTTTCTTTGGAAAATAAAACAAATATTGTGTAGAAAACATTTTTTTTTTTTTTTTTAAGTAAAAATATTTAATACAGTCTCCATTATTACATTGTTTATCATGTATGATAAAGAATATTGGGCTTCAGATGGGAATGACATTGTCCATTGTTTAGATAGGAATTGATTTCTTAAAAATGGCCTGTTTGTTTAGTTCACAGGAACATGATTGCAAGCCTTTTCCACTTATTGCAACACTTTGGGCAACATTCAGTACCAACTTATCTCCCAGACAGTTTGAGCTGGTTTTACTTGAAATCTAAAACATATTTAAACCTTAACAAAACCAACTTAAGACTTGGATGTGATCTAGATCATAAGGAATTCCAAAATGCTTCTTACAAATGAAGATATAACTAATGACTTGTTTCAATTCAACAAAGGGCCTCTCTCACATGTGTTTCCATAAAACAAGGGCCTGGTCACCTCCTGGCCCCAAACTTGTCAGGGTGTTGGATTTTCCATGCTCTCATTGAGAAAAGCCCTTTCAGTTGACTTCACCGAATACTTCAATTCCAGCCAATCTATGTCAGAAGGCAAATCTTGCACAATTTTCAATATGATATCACTCAAAGGGAAACTCCGGCTGAAACAAGAGAATATTTTTTGTCATGTGGGATTGCGATGATCAGTCTGAACCTTAATGTCATTCCAAACCCATTTTAAGATGTTTTTTTTTTTCACAAAACACAATTTCAGATATTGTACTAGTCACTTTTTTCCTGAAGTTACAATGGTGACTGAAACCTCAAAAAGTCAAAAGCGCCAGAAAAGTGCAATTATGATGGTCCATTTGATTTGGTATCTGAAATCTTTGAAGTAGTACTGATGTCTGAATCATGAATGACTCCATTGAGTCAGATCTTATGAGTCAGTTAACCCTAAAACCCAGTTTGAATGATTCAGTCCCCTTTCATTGTAAGTAGATGTAAAATAGCAACCAGAACAATCTTTTGTTTCAAAGAACTATATAAATACTCATATTTGAGAACAACATGAGGGTAAATTCTGAAAGTAAAGCACAAAGTTATGTTTAAAAACAAAAGAAGTGTAATTTGGAGCCATTAGTGTAGTTTTTAGAAGCATGCTTGTAATGTGCCACACATTGATCATCGACACTATTAAAGATCTGACTAATCCACAAACCTTTAAAAATGTCACACATTTTACTAAAAAACAGTCAGGAGCCACGTATAACACACCAGGAATAATGAATAAAACTAATAACTGTTTCAGTAAGTGGTACCCTTTAGAAACTGTATCCTCTTTGGCAGATGTGTGATTTGTCCTGAGCAATAATGAACAGCTGGCTATCAGTGCATGTAAGGTCACCAGCGAGGTGTTTTGCCAGACCCCTGCTGTTGTGCCAAATCCCAGTTTTGATTGTTCAAGCATTCACTCTGAAAGCAGCATGTGTATATTTTGGCATTTCCATCTCAAGAATGTTCCTATCATTGTTGAACTGAGACTAAAAATTCTTTCTCCCCATTATTTTCATGCATCCCGTTTTTTCTGGCGTGCTCTTACAAACATGGACAGAATTGTTTTTTGTCTCCACCAGACTCATGTAGGACGACCCCACAAACTAATATAATATATTTAATGACAGAAACATACCAAATAATAAATTTAACAACTTTCGTAGGTAAAATATCAATTAACATCAAATCTGTATGCATGCATGCTTTGCTATCGTAGCAGCAAGCTCAGGTATTTTTAAGACATGACCCAAATGCATAACAATCTGACGTTCAGTGGTTCAGACATTTTTTTTTTTTACGGCATGATTTTGGCTCAAATGAGCTACATGGAAAACTAAGCCTAGCTGTGAAGTTCATTTTTAACCATCATCATCGTCTTTGTGATCATTTTGTTGTTGACGTTTATATATAGAGTCTAAATATCACTGACAGTGATGCCTGTGTTTTGACGTTCATGATTATCCTCGCGTTCTCATAAGCAAATGAGGAGCAATATTAAAATGAGGGTAAGCCTTCTATAATGGGCATCATATCAGATGATAACACAGGATATACAAATATGAACTGATACTTAGCTGATGTTGTACAATCATCCTGCAGTTTGGACTGTTTGTGGGTTATGTAGGGTGGCGGGGAGCTGGTGTCTGCTCATCTTTGCATAACCTGTGTTTTCCTGCATCTTTACTGTATTTATCACTCGATGGAGCAACACTGGTGCCGCTATGCTGTAATGCAGGGAAGTTTGCTAGCGTAACTTTTGGCCAAACCTCCCCAGAGGAAAATTCTATTACTCTGTTATAGCTCTGGGGTTCTCAGCTATGTTTCTTTGAAGTATCGACTTTGTCTCAGATGTTTCTCCTAAAATGACTTTGTAAAAACACAAATACACTTAAAAATAAAGGTTCTTTATTGGAATCTGTAAGGTGCCTTTGGGACCTTTAGTGGAAAGAAATTGTCTTTAGATAAAATATTTTAATGCTAAGGAAAATAAATTGTTTTAGGAACTGTTCACTGAAATGTTTCACTTTTAGAACCATTATTTTTAAGAGTGCAGACACAAATGTGACTTTTTAAGGTAGAGTATAGTGTAAGGGAAAGAATATCAATGTGGACAGCATATCTCAAATGATTTAGTATTAGATGCATGTGACAAGAAATGTTTGAGTTCACATGGAAACTTCTGACTAGCATTTAGGCAAATCGGAGCACAGTCTGAGACGCTGGTGAGAAATTTGATAAAGTATAAGTGCAGGACATCAGAGTCTTTTACTCAAAAGAGGCAATTTGCTTTCCCTTTTATTTCTTTGCCATCTAGAAGAAACAATTGAGACTTTCGGTGAATCCATTCCTTTGCTTTTGGCGGATTCTCACAGGATATATGTTATCTTTCTCTCTCCTTTCATTCTGTGTACTGCATCAACCTCCGCCCCTCTGCCCCTACTATCCCTCCACCATTATACCCCCACTCCAACCACCTAACCCCTCCCTGTGTAGGATCCCTCGCACACATGCACGCCCAACCCTGTCACCAGGCTAGCCACCCTCTTTGCCCTAATAACAATCCTAGGAATTTTAGTTGGGGCAAAAACATTTCAAATGACACTTACTGGGGAAGGGAGAGAAAGGGGCCTGCCTACAGGGGGACCACAAACTCAGCTCTGGAACACACAGCGACGTGATCGATTGGGAGCGAATGCGTCGTTGGTTAATGTGGAGCAATCAGAGTCAAAAATCAGGAGGAGTATGGCCGAAAGGAGAATATCGGTACACCCCCAGCAGAAACAGCAGCCCTGTCTCTCCATGGGGTGTGCACCTTAGTCAGCTCTCTCTATATTCACCAGCCAACAGAGCGTGGTATTAACACACTATACCTAGTGTGCTGCCCTGTTTCAGATTCAATAATAGGTAACTGTTTAACATTGCACAAGACACGTCACTAGGTACAATACGTGGGCAAGATAACAAAGATGTTTAGTCCTCAATCATGTACTCATTAGCCAATCCAGGGCTCAGGAGGGCTGCTTTAGCATCATCCCTGAGCATCACCTCACCGAGATGGAGGAAAATACCATTCTGCTACCCGAGGTGCTAAACACACTCATGTTCACCTTCCCAAGCCAAAAACAACCCAAGGACACTACCAGAGAAGCTAGCCTGGGTGTAACAACAGCAATAAGGGTGTGTGGAAAGAAGAATGAAAAAAAAAGGAAAAGACTCCCTTACCGTTTACCGCTTGCCGTCCATTCACCAGCAACACTGCAGACAAACATTCGCTTGGGAGGCAGAGGGAGCACGCGATCCGTCCCTTTAGTCCTGAATCACCAACATCCTCCGATCTGCCAGAATCTCATCTCACACACTCATTCACTGGCACTCTTTCGTTGTGTCGTGCTCTCTCCTCCTCTTATAGTTGTCGGTGTGCTATTTCCCCTCTTGTTAGCTCCAAGGCAGTTAAGAGACACTGCAGCGATGGGGGAGGAGGGTGTGTGCGTGTGTGCGCATGCATGTGTGCTTGTGTTCGTGAGTGAGTGAGGGAGTATGAGAGCAACGGAGGGAGGAGTCAGTGAGGATAGAAAAGAAGAGAAGGGAGAACAGCTAGTATAGGCTTAAATCCTGAGGAAAAAAGAGAAAGCAGAATAGGGTGCCAAGAATGATACAAGCCGTATCGCAAAGAATGATGGGTATGAATAGACAATAAGGAGGCTTATCTGTGTGATTGAAAGATATGGCAGATGTTCTGCAGCCCTGCTGATTCACTCAGCCAGATGCAAGAGTCTGTCCACAGCAGGGTTGGTTGTGATTTCATTGATAGTTGAAAGAGCTTGCAGGAAAATGATTAAAAATATATAAAAAAAAATGAGAGATAGAGGCAAAGGAGGGAGTTGAAGGGGAGGGAGGAGATGATGGCAAGGTATCAGGAGGGGGTTGGATAATGCTGTAATATGTTGCTTCTGTGCCAACTGTTTCTGTGACAGAGGGAACACTTCCTCTGCAGCTATTGGTCTCCTGCTTGTACGGATAGATGTGCTGACAAATAAAATATCCAGCAGTGTCTCGTAGGTGATTGGAGCATGCTCCCCTCACCTCCCGCCCCCTGTTGAGGCTACAAGGTTCTGCCTCACCCCAGGCAGCCGAGGACCACATCCAGTACGTTTGTGCTTTGCATCCCAAACAACAATTCACAGACATTAAATTGTGCATTTTTTGTTGCATTAGACATTCAGGGAGGTGCAGGGAACAGCAAGGTGCAACCAATCCTTGACTTCTGTAGTTCATTTCCGCTTAAGCATTGTACAATTTGGGGAAGTTTCAGTAGTCTAAAGATTTCTTTTGCTGAAAGGAGGAATCAGAAGGCTTAGTGTGACATCGTAAGTGACAACTGATTAACTTCCTTCGAGATGAATCTTTGAACACCAGTGAAAACATGTTTGGTTTTTCACAGAAGATCTTACTTTTTCTCACAGTGTATTGTACAATCTGACAAGTGACAGCTAAGTGCACGTGCAACTATTCTCATATGTTCTCTACCTACAAGGTGCTATTTTAAGGTCTTTTTTGTAGGTGACTATGGCTGTGGTCTTAGGTCATGTGTGAGCATCAGTGGATAAGTAATGAACATGAATCCAGATCCTATTAGATTGTGCTGCTTCCCTGTTACGTTTCACAGGATGTAAAAAAATATATATAATTGAGATGAATTTGCATAAAAATGTGTACAAATAAACATCTTTTTTGAAGTTCTCCTGTGTGGCGAATCGGGCGTGGTCGAGAGCCGTGGGAATGGAGCGAGGCAGGTGGAGTAAGTGATAATGCATGACACCTGCACCACTCACCGGTCTCGAGTCCCCCGGAGGAGCTCCGTAAGGGTAAAAGTAGGAGTGACGACAATGCAAGAGGAGAGAAGTCCAGGCGTTCCTCTCTGGTCCAGTGAGTGGCACAGGTGTCGTTCATTATCAATTACTCCAGCTGACTCGCTCCATTCCCACGGCTCTCGGCCCTGCCCCACTCGTCACATCCTGGCACCTACCTTTCCGTCTCCTCTGCTTGCCGAATTCTGGCCAAATTCTAAAGCATTTCATGTATTCTTTGTATATAAAAATTTTTCAATGTGTCAGTATTAAGAGGTCAAGATATTGGAAAACGCAAAGTCTATCAGGTGCAGCATAAACACATAAAGACATACTTGTTACAAGATATTAAAACCCTAGTTACTGAAACATTTTGGATATGTTGTAAATAAGGTTTTGGTGGGGACTGGTCAGATATTTTGCATGCACATGAACATCTCATGATCAACAAATTATATTTGTGCCACCATAATGACAGTGCCAAAGGGCCTCTTAAATTACCCTAGTAAGAATGGATTTTAAGTGACCTATGGGGTAAGAATAGGGAGCTGTAATGTTTTGTAGTACGCCAAATACATGTTGGGCATGCTTCCATACATTCTGGGTGAGAATTGATGGTCGATTTCTATAAACAGCTCTCCTGTGAGAGGAGTGATGGATATGCTGTCTGTCCATGCAGTCCATAAAGTCTGGCACTTGAACAATGCTTTGCAACAGCATCGCATGTATTGTGAATTTATGTATAATGTAAGTGTCTTGAATAAAGCATTTCATCTGACCTCACAATGCTTAATTATGCATATGGGCCACATTATCATATATTTTCATATACTGTCTTTCCTTCAGTCACATATAAATAGAAACTGCATGTCTAATCTGCTCATGCACGCTGGGATGCAATTCACAATAGCTGTCTTAGCACGGTTATTACTAAAGGTTCAGTTCTGATTGGTTCAGCAGTTTATTTAATTAGAGCTATTCAAGACCCATGTGTTCAGTTGCTTGCACCTTGTTTAATAGTTACAAGCTTTCAGCACTTTACAGCTGCACAACCTTAATGAACCTGTGGTTGTGCTGTGTGCATGACGGATACAGGGCCTAACTGCAAAGGTTTCTGGGGAAACAGATATCACAGATGCAAGACGTGACCTCAGGCTCATGTGTGTCTTATCAGATCATAGCAAGCAAAGACCGCCAATCGAAAAATATTCTACAAAAACGGCATTATAGAGGGAAAAAAAATTCAGATAGGTTTAACAGATATGTTTGGTCTGGAACTAGACAACAACTACTGAGTAATACCTTCATTTAGACCAAATTTGCAACCCTGTTACTTGCAACTCTGTTCTTTCACAAACACCATTTTAATATTTTTCTTTTATGCATTCAGTTTGTGATTCCGCATGATTGTAGTGGTCTCTAGGCCTCTGTTTGTCTCTCTCTCATTCTCCATCTTCCCCCTCTCTCTTTCTGCCAGTCTCCATGTCTCTCTCGCTGTTTCCTGTCTACCTAATCCGTAATCCTGTGAAAATCGGTCAGGCGAAACAGGGCGGCTTTGATCAGGCTCTTATATCAACGGTGGATTCAGTGTCAGCTCACCCGGATCCCACAGAACCCTGGAGCCCTGGCGCAGGAGCTCATCAACGCCCAGACACCGTCATCCTAAAGGCCTTATGATGCATAACAACTGCTTCGTTTGGGTCATTTGCCATTGGATTTCTGATTATTATACAGACAAATTTATGGGATACTGTTATTTTTAAAGACCCCATAAAAATCACTTGATGAGTGCAGATCAAGACCCTTGCTAGTGACAAATTCTTGAAGCAAAGGTGAACAGAGGGTAAGAAAATGATGCTTCCACTCATCCACAGAGCACTGGCAAAGACCAACCAATCTACTCACAATGAAGGACAGAAAAGCAAAAACCTATAAGGGAGAGGGGGATATAAGCAACAGGTGGGTTTGAGTCAGCACTGATTGCCAAGAGGGGCGAGAAAGCACCCTCAACTGTGACACTTAGCGCATGTTGGGCTCTTACAGGCAATGTGAATTTTAAGTGAAACTTTAAAAAAGTATTATTAATTTAATATAAATTTTATTAATTAAATTTTAAAGGAAGCTCAATGAACCGCTGCAGGAGGCACTTACTATAGGAACTGGATGCAACCAAACTGTAAACTTAAATATTCACTGTTTTAATAGTCGCAAAGATGTAAACAACACAAATGCTAACATGACCTAAGTGTGGGGTAAAAAATAATAATTTACTAATGAAATATCACTAGGGCAGATTGCTTTACGGCAGCAACAAATTCAGTTGCTTTCACTCCTTCAAAAACTTCCATTTTAGGTGGTAACAAGGGTTATTATTTTTAATCAAAATCATTTTTGTGGTAATCAAGATTATAACACAAGTGCTGATTTAGTTTAACTTTCTATTGAACCCAGAACATCCCTTTAATATTCATCTGTTGGAGCAGCCAGGTGCTGTGTTTGTTTTGCACTGGTCTCAAATCCTGCGGGTCTGGTGTTGAGTAGCTTCGATCACACAGGGGATGCAGACTTTCCACCGCCTGCACAGCGATATCTCACACCCTGACGGGTAACCAGCGTGCCCTTTTGACATGGACAGAACCTTTATACTCAAGTGAAGTGAAGTTAGCAAAGCTAGACATATTATCTCGTGAGTTAAACACAGGTGTTTTAACAGAAGTAACAAGCTTTTTTGATAAATTTATTTATTGTGTTTTTGTGTGTGTGTGTGTTTTAATAAACCCGACTAAGTTTTGCAGGTGCATGAGAACCGTAATCAGGTTTTTTTAATCTGTTAGAGTGCATGAGCACAGAGGTGTGCCCCAGCTGTGCACAGGAAGTACCTCATCTGATAGTCAACCGCCTCTTATCTCCTCCATCTCATTCTGCTTTTTCAGCAACTAATAATGATCATTTCCCATCAGCACGTTTTTTCTTTTCTTCCTTTTTTTTCTCATTTAAAGCTTAAACCAAATTGAAAGCAAATGGTGCAAATGTACTAATGGGATGTCCAGTCATGCCTGTTGATTCAGATGAGGTTCATTATTGTATTGTTAATGGTTTATAAAGAAATTGATGATTTAAGTCATGATATGAAAACGTGCACTCTCTTTTATGACCTAGAAAGCAGGCCACATAGTTAACACATTAACCTCCTTTTTTTCTTAAACACCAACTCACTTTCACTCTGTCTGTACAACACAGTTGTACCAATGTGTCCACAGCATTTTTGCAATAGAAAACAATAGAAAAAAAGTTATTTTAAAAGTTATTTTTAACGACAGAATTTTTTTGTGTTGATAAATGCAGGACTTCTCTAGTTATTATATCCACTTAAAGGAATAGTTCACCCAAAAATGAGTCCAAACAGCTGATAAAAACATCAAACATGCGGTTATCCACATTAAAAAAGACATTCATTCAATTAAATTCAAGTTTATTTGTATAGCGCCTTTTACAATACAAATCATTGTAAAGCAACTTTACAGAAAAATGAAGCTTCTGCAATATTGAGAAGTAGCTTATCAGTGTTGACTGTCAGTTTATGTGAATACGACAGGAATTTTCAGAAAAATTAATACAAGACATGTTAGTTCTGTATGTTGTTTCAGGGTTAGCATCATCTGGGGTCTTCTGATGGTCAGCATCATCTCTTCTCAGGTGTTCTGGATCCAGACTGGAGCTTGTGTAAATCCTAGAAAACATAGAAACAAATAGAGACATAATTAGCATAGCTGCTGTTCCAACAAAGTAAAATTAATTAGTTTAACCCAAGCTAAAGAGTAAGAATGTGCATTTGATCAGATGCAACTAAACACAATTTAAGAGATGCATAATTCGAATGCTTGGTGAAAGAGATGTGTTTTTAATCTAGATTTAAACAGAAAGAGTGTGTCTGAACCCCGAACATTATCAGGAAGGCTATTCCAGAGTTTGGGAGCCAAATGTGAAAAAGCTCTACATCCTTTGGTGGACATTGCTATCCTAGGGATTAAAGGGTTACTCCACCCCAAAATGAACATTTTGCCATTACTCACTTACCGTTTCAAACCCATAACAGAACACAATTTAAGATATTTTGGATGAAAACAGGGAGGCTTGTGACTGTCCCATAGACTGTCAAATAAATAAACTGTCAAGGTCAAGAAAAAAATGAAATATGTCGTCAGAATAGTCCATCTGTCATCAGTGGTTCAACCACAACGTTATGAAGCGACAAGAATGCTTTTTGTATGAGAAGAAAACAAAAATAACGACTTTATTCAACAATTCCTCGCCTCTGTCTCTCCCCACATCAGAAAGTGCAGCAGAAAGAAAACACATCCTTAGTGACGATGCTTTTCATACTTTTCAGGACCATGACACTGTTATTTATTTGACAGTCTATGGGACAGTCACAAGCATCCTGGCTTTCACCGAAAATATCTTAAATTGTGTTCCGAAGAAGAACAAAGCTTTTACGGGTTTGGAATGACATGGGGGTTCATTTTGGGGTGGAGTATCCCTTTAATTGATGGACTGGGGGGGTACATTTTCAGATTGGATAAACTATTCCTTTAAACCCCACTCACCTTCATCTGTCTTTTGAGTGCAACAACCAATAAATTGAGTTGCTAAATAGATGCATTATTTTATTATCTTAACTAAAACATAGCAGAAAACAAAATTAATAAAAAATAATATTGATGTAATATTTAGAATTTAATATCATAAATACGTAACTTAAGGCCCAAAAGACCTCATCAAATCTGATGGAGTGATGCCTGATTCACAAATGAATCTCTCTTTTGAACCTTGTAATGAGATGCACTTTTTGGCAATTTTTCACCCAAAAAAGCTAGACGGTTTACCTGAAAATTAAGAAGATGTACTGTGAATTATTCTTTTTTATTTTACAGTGAAATATTAGTAGTAATGCTTGCTATTTTGTATAACCCTTACGAAAGGAAAATATATGAAATAGAAATATATTTTCTAATATATTGTATATTTGAATACATTTAATAATATATTGATGATACATATATTAAATAATATATTGCAAAATATACAAATGATTGCCGCTTTCAATATATTGCAATGTATTGGGAAAAAATTTATATTAAATCCCATATATAAGAATATATGCCTAATATATTACATGATATTTTCCAATATACTGCAATATATTTTTGTTTCTTAAGGGAATATTCACAAATCACACATTTGTATTCTATTTTAAATGATTGTAGTTACTGCAGGGTGAATACATCACAACCATCTGAAATCATGATGCACTGGATAAGTTGTATATATATTTAGGACAATGATGAAGATTGTATTCACTCACATTTCTTAATCATTCACTGGCTGACTGTTAGTGAAGCTTGGTTTTCTATTTCACTGTCATGCCATCTAGTGGTTAGAAATAATACTATGAGGAGGAAGTAGACTTGTTGGTTATGCAACAATTTAAACTAAATGTCTCAAAAGATGTCAAAAGCTAAGATAAATAAAGAATAAAGAATATTAAACTTTCACAGTCATGTCATACATTGTGTTGCTGCACTCAGTCAAACATTCAAGGGGCTGTAAAAATGCTTCCCAAACAAAAACATCTGAGACAAGAGGTTTAAAAAGTCTTTTTATAGCTCTTGCAACACTATTACTATTTTTACTGTAATACTTAGGGTTTGAAGTTTGATTTTTAGCAGGGGGTGATAGAATGGCTGGAGAAATCTCCATAGACTTACACTGAATTACATATATATATATATATATATATATATATATATATATATATATATATATATATATATATATATATATATATATATATATATATGCTGAACGTATTAAATTCAGTTTTTCAGTCCTTGGTAAAATAAAAAGTGAAGGGGGAGTTCACGGCCATACTTCCAGGACTACAGATGAGAAAAAAACTAAGAATCAATAGTCCACTGACTCTGGGCAGCTTCTCTCTTAGCAGCTGTTGTGGTTACAAAGACAGGTTGGGAATAATCTCTGGGAACAACGGCTCCTTGCAGATTTTTGTAATCGCAGACTGAAACCCCGCAGGGGGATTTATTTAACTCCTCTTTATACCTCACAAACAAAGACCCTGCCGTTGAGCTCTTTTACACTCACTTGAGCTTCTGGACAGAGGAAAAAAACAATGGTATGCCCTTTCCTGTAGTTCTGGCTTTGGAATTAGCAGGAGATTGTCATTGTATCCTCTTATTGACTTATTGACTGATTCACTGCTAATTTACCCAATGCACAAAATGTTTTCAGGGAAGAAGAGCCGTAATTGGTGTACCATCTGTTTAGTATATCCTCTGCCATAGGGACAAATAGTGGTCTGTAACTAAACCTAGAACAACTCAAGATAAAAACTTCCAGTGACCCGTGGTAATAATGCTATTCGATTGAAATTGTGTTCCTGATATATTACAATGGTGATCATGTTACTATTGACCAACAGAACAAATAACCAAAATGTCTGTTTAGTATAAAAAGGTATGAATATATAAGCATGATATTTCAAATAGAGATTCTGCAACCAAATGAATGTCAGAAATGATTTGGTACAAAACAAAATATTGTTATGTGGTACTAGCTATAGTCTAGCAGCATAGTGGAAAACACTGTCCTGTACACTGGTAAATAAAGTATGTCTTATCTAAAAAATAAAAATAAAAACCGGCTTAATGATCTGTGGCATCTCTTGTAAGATCAATACAAATGTTAAGGTTGCTATTTACCTTCCTATTAAAAATATAACAAAAATTGCATTTAACATTAGCTATTAAAAGCTTATAGTTTATTAGATTAGATTAGATTCAACTTTATTGTCATTGCGCATGTAAGGTACAAGGCAATGAAATGCAGTTAGCATCTAACCAGAAGTGCAATAAGCAGTAAGTACAGGATATAAAGATATACAGTGTCTACAATATGTTACAAATGTACATAAGGCTATGGACATAATTTAAAGATTTTGAAATACCATTAGCATGATATACAGATAGGTGTACTATAAACATAGGTTAAACAGTCTATAATCAGGGTGAGAGGAGTCCCTAAGAGTGCTGTGAGCTCGACTCCAGACAGCGTTTTCTCTGGATGTCCTCAATAGCAGGAAGTGGTGTCTCTGGGATGCGTTGGGTAGTTTTCATCATCCTCTGCAGTGCCATTCAAGACTGTGATACAACTGGTCAGGATGCTTTTGATCGCCAGTAAAAGAAATCACCGGTAAAAGTTCACCAGGATGGCTGAAGACAGCTGGTTCTTCTTCAGTGTCTTGAGGAAGAAGAAGCGCTGGTGAGCCTTCATGACCAGACTAGAGGTGTTTGTGGTCCAGGACAGGTCCTCTGAGATGGTGGTTCCCAGGAACTTAAAGCTGGAGACATTTTAAACAACCATCCCATTAATGTGGATGGGGTAATGCATGCTTCCTACCTTCTTCCTGAAGTTCAAAAGGAGCTCCTTTGTCTTACTGGTGTTAAGGAGCAGGTTGTTGTCAGCGCACCATGCAGACAGGTGCTGTACCTCCTCCCTGTAGGCCGTCTCATCGTTGTCTCTGATGAGGCCAATCACCATGGTGTCATCTGCAAACTTGATGGAGAATTTTCAGAAAAATTAATAGATAGAATGATGGAGTTGGAACCATGCACAGGCTTGTAGTTGTGGGCATAAAGGGAGTAGAGGAATGGGCTCAGCACACAGCCCTGTGGTACACCGGTGTTAAGTATGATGGTGGTGGAGCTGGTGTGGCCTGACCTAACATGCTGAGGGCTGTTGATCATAAAGTCCATAATCCAGTTGCAGAGGGAGGTGTTAATGTCCAGGTCTTCAAGTTTTGTGGTCGGCTTGGAGGGAATGACAGTGTTAAATGCTGTGCGGAAGTCAACAAACAACATTCATACATATGTGTTGTGATTGTCCAGGTGTGTGAGTACAGAGTGCAGCACTGAGCATACTGCATCCTCTGTGCTCCTATTGCTACCGTAAGCAAATTGATGTGGGTCCAGTGTGGGTGGGAGGCAGTCCTTGAGCTGTGCTAGGATCAGTCGCTCGAAGCACTTCATAACAATGGTTTTGAGTGCTATGGGGCGGTAGTCATTTAGGCCCATCGGGGAGGAGTGTTTCGGAATTGGCACAATGGATGTGGACTTAAAGAATGTTGGCACAGTTGCTTGGGTAAGGGGCAGGTTTAAAATGTCTGTAAAGGCCCCTGCAAGCTGCTCTGCACATGCCCTAAGCAAACATCCAGGAATGCCATCTGGGCCAGCAGCCTTGCGTGCGTTGATCCGGCTCAGAGCAATGTGGACATCTGTGGAGTTGAGTTTGAGAGGTTGGTGGTCTGCTGAGTGTGTGATCTTGGTGGCTGTCTCCTTACTGTCGCTGTTGAAGTGAGCAAAAGAGTCATTTAGCTCATTAAGGAAGGAGACGTCTGTGACCGTTGGAAGTAGATTTGCTTTGCCTGTATTCACTGATGACCTGGATGCCCTGCCACATGCGTCAGTGATCAGAGTTGGAAAAAGTGTTCCTCTACCTTTAGCTTGTAGCAGTACTTGGCCATTTTGATGCCCCTCCTCAGGTTAACCTTGGATTTTCTGTAGGCCTGAGAATCATCTGATCTGAAACCAGTGTTGCGGGCTTTCAGCAGGAGTCGCCCCTCCTTGTTCATCCATGGCTTCTGATTAGGGTACGATGTGATTTGTTTTTCTGTTGTAACACTGTCAATGGTGGTGTTGATGTAATCCAGTACAGAGAAGGTACTGAGAGTCAGGAGTTGTCGTCATAGTACAGAGTCCCTCCCCACGATATCACCCTCTCCGCCATGTTGGCAGGATCCCGGCGGTATAACATGATTGTTTACATGTGTTGCTAACTCGGCAGTAGAGGAGGTTCCCGCAATTCTGCACTGTTTTACCATGCCTGGAAGTTACTGCTGCGTTAAAACTGCTCCAGTACCTCACACGATACATATGGAAAACATAGGAACAATGGAATACAAGTTTTTTTTAGGTTACACCAAGCACAAAACAACGGGCTCCCTGCAGCTCAATGGCACAGAGACCTGGAACATTACCTCCACGCACATATATGGACATTGTGAATTAATTATCTTGTTTTTGGCGTAAGTTACTACACAATGCAGGAGTTTAAAAGTCTTTGGAAAGTTACAAGGCTTTCTGCTGTGGCTGGGTCCATCTACAAGCCTCCAGGTGGTGAAAACAGTGTTGTACTAGCCAAGGTTAGTTTATTCACATGCGTTTTAGCATGTTGTAATTAAAGAGCCAGTAAGATGAAAATTCTAAGCTTCCTATCACTGTTTATAAGTCCTGTACATTAGGTTTAAATCCATCCAAGGTTAAAAAACATTGTCATTTTGTCAAAATATCATTTTAAAATTACCTCAATTCTCAGAGATCCCCAAACGGTTCGCGCGAAGCTGTTCAACAGATTCAGTTTCCTTAAACCCCACCTTTCGGTAGCATACTGTGTTCTGATTGGTCAACTGACATAGGTTTGTTTGGTTGTTCCGCACACAACTTCACAGTAAACAATGCGTTAGCATCTTTTTGGGGTGAATTATGTCTTATTCCTCTCACCGCGAAGCAAACAGTAAAATAAAAAACTTGAACAGTCTCGCTGCTTTTTCTTCTGTGTGTATTCAAGCCGCGCGCTTCAGTTTGAATCTGAATAGCGCGTTCAACGCGGGGGCGTGGTCACATTATATATAGTGAAGGTAGACGTGAAAAACAGACATCGCGTTGTTTTCATATGGATTACTTTATCACAGAATATCTGTTTTTGCCAGCACTTGTTTAGTTTTAAAGTAGACATGTCAAGCTTTCTATAGATATCTCTGTCATGTCTCTTCCTTGAGTATTCACGGAGTTACACTTCATTTTAATGACGTGTTTGTAAATGACGATCAGCGCAGACAGGCTGCAGACAGCACACATACTGATAAGACGCTTGGGAGAAAACAAACACATGACTTCATAATCATACTTCGCATTGTGATTCGGAGATGCTCGTTGGTCTATATAAAGTTGGTAATGAACCCTATTTTATGGCCAAATGCTTTGAAAATCCCGCTGTACTCACCGAGATTAGAAAAGCAGTCATCAGTGAAATGTTGTGAACACGACAAGGATTTGTTGTACTGCTCTGGTATTGTGGTAAAAATGAATTTTAGCCATTGGTTCTTCTGATTTTCATTCTTTGGCAGTGAAAATAAAACAAACTTGCCTTTACAATTAAAAACACACTGTCTCCTCGACATTATGCTATCACACCAACCAGAGCGTCTGTGTGGGGGGTGGGGCAGGTCAGAGTTCAGTTTCTCTCAAGACGGTAGGCGGAGATTATTATGCAAAGTGTTCCTAGTGACGTACATAGAGATGGGCAAAAGATTTGAAATCTATAACGACTCGTTTCAGCGATTCAGAGTCGACTCCTTACTTTAGAAGCCAATAACTTTATAAATCGTGTACTTTTTGGTTTAATTACTTTGCACATTGTTTACACTGATGGACAGCTACATCATACACTGTAATACAGGTAATTTTTGATTTCCCATCTGTGTGGCTCTTTAAACATTGCATTTAGCAGACACTTCTTGACCAGAATGACAAAGTAACTTAAATAACTGCGACTGTTCTGTAAACACTAGATTGTAACAAGATGTTCAATGTACACAAACGTTTCCAGCATGTTTTGATGTAGGCTAAAGCGGTGTATGTTTAGTTATAATTTGATTTTAGCCCAATGACACATACTGTACCAGGTTTTTGTGTTGGGGGCAGCAAAGTGGACAAACCAGTTCTGGGTTAGCTTAGGGTAGTTAAATGTGTGCTTGCAAGATGTAAATGTCCTGGTTAGATTAAAGCCATTAACAGTGTGAATGCAAGGTGACTTACATCGTAAACAATATAATTCACAATGTCCATATGTGTGCATGGAGGTATGGTCCAGGTCTCTGTGCCATTCCGCTGCAGGGAGCTCGTATGGGTCGATATTTTGGATGCCTGAGAGCTTCCCCAAATACCGCTGTTTTTGTGCTTGGTGTGAGCTTGTTCCTGTAAGGTCCTCTTTCTTTCTCCTTTTCTTTCTTTTTGCACTGCTTTACTTTCTTCATTTCTTTCTCGTATTCGTTGATCAGTCTCTGTTCTGCCGACATAATAAATGTGCAAAAATTAAAGAGCTCTGAAATGTTTAATCGCGCCTCTGTGAAGTTCTGAAGGCATTGCCCCTGGCAACCGATATCGTGTCCTACCATCATGGCCGACCGGCTCAGACCCTGCCCAAATCAACCCAAATCGGCACGTGACTCCTCGCTCTCAAAAGATATCCGTGTGAGAGCCACAGGCAGCCTGAGACGCAAACATACTCCAGTCCGTGTATTGTAACCTGTCTTAGGTCTTAGCAGTAAAGAGACTGCTCCAGTTGGCCACACTTTGATGGTTCTCACTGATGGCTTCACACGGTTGATGAGGGGTGAATACTTAGGGGTGAAAAACAAAGAAAGGTGATCAGACTGTCTGAGGTGGAGGAGGGGGGTCGCGAATTTATCAAACTATTATCTATCAAAGCACACCTTGAAGATTTTGAAGCAGATGAGACTAAAATTTTGTTGTTTGGTCTCACCACTAAACATTATGTCTGGCGGAAATCAAATACAGCTCAGCATCCAAAAAACAGCATTCCTTCAGTAAAGCATGGAGGTGGTAATTTCCTGTTATGGAGTGTTTCTCTGCAGTAGGGACTGGAGTATTTGTCAGGATAGAAGGAAAAATGGAACCCCACTTTAAATCTGTGGAAAGACTTGAAGACTGCAGACCTCTAACAATCACCACCAAATTTAACTGAACTTGAGCAGTTCGGCAAAGAAGAGTGGGTGAATATAGCCTAGATGTCTAGATGTGCGATGTTAGCAGAAACAGAGACATTTACCTACAGACTTAATACTGTAATTAAAGAAAAATACTGACACA
Organism: Carassius gibelio; assembly: GCF_023724105.1. Classification (NCBI taxonomy): domain Eukaryota; kingdom Metazoa; phylum Chordata; class Actinopteri; order Cypriniformes; family Cyprinidae; genus Carassius; species Carassius gibelio. The sequence goes on along the minus strand of NC_068380.1, from coordinate 16,117,155 downwards.
AAATACTGACACAAGTACCCTGATACACACCAACTCAGTGATTGTTTTTTTGTTATTTACATATTGGTGTTATATCTTTCACTTGAATGTTATAAGTTGCACTGAGTAAATACAGCTGGATAAAACAAAAACTGGTAACACTTTAGAATAAGGTTCCATTAGTTAATGTTAGTTAATGTGTTAATTAACATGAACAAACAATGAATAATACATTTATTACTGTATTTATTCATCTTCGTTAATGTTAGTTAATGAAAATACAGTTATTCATTGTTAGTTCATGGTAATTCACAGTGCATTAACTAATGTTAACAAGCACAACTTTTGATTTAAATAATGCATTAGTAAATGTTGAAATTAACATGAACTAAGACTTATAAATGATGTAGAAGGATTGTTCTTGCTTAGTTCATGTTAATTAATACATTAACTAACATTAACTAATGGAACCTTATTCTAAAGTGTTACCCAAAAACTATATCCGTCTTCATATCAGGCTGCAAAGCAACCAAATTTGATTCATTTAAAGGGGGTGATTATTTTCTATGCTCACTGTACGTGGTGTGGGTGTAGGCTGTTCAATGGTTTTTTCCATTGTGACAACGTGCCCCCCATTGATGACAACATGTTTAGTGAACTGTCTCTTTTATATCGTATCCAATAATGGTGTAAATATGCAATAATGTTGTAGTCAAGACTGTCTGTATAGAAATAGACTTCCAAAAACAAACCTGCCTTGGGGAATGTTCACTGAAGGAAAAAAAAAAAGTGACAACAAGCCCCAGTTTCCCCTGGAAAAAAAATTGGTGGAGAGGAGACTGCATGATGAAGCCAATCAGCAGATATAGGGATTGTTGAGGCCATGATAGTCGGAGGCCAATAGGCGAATTTAGTCAGGATGTCGAGGTCACACCTCTTTTCTAAAGACATCCTGGGATTTTTAAAGACCACTGAGAGTCAGGACCTCGATTTAATGTCTCATCCGAAGGACGGTGCTTGTTGACAGTATAGTGTCCCCATCACTACACTGGGGTGCTAGGACCCACACAGACCACAGGGTGAGCACCCCCTGCTGGCCTCACTAGCACCTCTTCCAGCAGCAACCTAGTTTTCACAGGAGGTCTCCCATCCAGCTGACCAGGCTCAGCCCTGCTTGGCTTCAGTGGGAAACTGGTCTTGGGCTCCAGGGTGAAATGTACACAAAAAGGCCAGTTTCTCTCAAATGTTGTTCACAAATGTGTCTAAATCTGTGTTAATGAGCACTTCTCCTTTGCCGAGATAATCCATCCACCTCACAGGTGTGGCATATCAAGATGCTGATTAGACAGTGTAATTATTGCACAGGTGTGCCTTATGCTGGCCACAATAAAAGGCCGCTCTACAATGTGAAGTTTTACTGGATTGGGGGGGGGGGGGGGGGGGGGTTGGCGGTCAGAAAACCAGTCAGTATCAGGTGAAGAAAATTGGTAGAAAATGGAACATGCTGTCGTATATGCCGATCCAGAGCATCCCAAACATGCTCAATGGGTGACTGTAATGATATCAAAGAGGTGAAGAAGCAAGTGTGAGTTATAATATTTATTGAATAACAAAAACAAACAATGAACACGGAGACAGGAGGTAAGGTGAATCTTGAAGGTCTGGGAGTATTCCAGGAAAAAAGACATAGCTCACAGGTGATCCAAGGCGTGATGGTGAGTTGGCAGCAGGAGAGCGTGACACAGGAACTGCAGGGGAAGAACCGTGAAGGTGAGAGGTGAGATCCGGGGGTGAAGAGGAGTGGACGGGGTTCGGAAGACAGGACAATCCAACAACGAGAAGAACATAAATGGGAACAAGAGAAACATGAAGTAACACTGGGAATGACAAACAATGCTTTGACAAACACAAGACGAAAGACAAGGCAATATGTAGGGAAAGGGTAACGAGTAGTAGCTGGTGATAATGAACAATTAGCGGAGACACCCACAAGAAACAATCAGTGCTGACTCACTCCACCCACATATTGCAAAACCCGAGACCATGGTTTACCAACTGTGACAGTGACATGTCCAGTGAGAATGCTGGCCATGCAAGAACTGGGATGTTTTCAGCTTCCAGGAACTGTGTACAGATCCTTGCCACATGGGGCCATGCATTATCATGCTGCAACATGAGGTGATGGTCGTGGATCAATGGCTCAGCAATGGGCCTCAGGATCTAATCACGGTATCTCTGTGCATTCAAAATGCCATCAATAAAATGCACCTGTGTTCGTTGTCCATAATATACACCTGCCCATACCATAACCCCACCGTCACCATGAGCCACTCGATCCACAACGCTGACATCAGTAAACCACTCACCCACACAACGCCATACACACTGTCTGCTATCTGCCCTGTACAGTGAAAACCGGGATTCGTCCATGAAGAGAACACCTCTCCAGAGTGCCAGACACCATCAAATTTGAGCATTTGCCCACTCAGGTCTGTTACGATGACAAACTGCAGTCAGGTCGAGACCCCAATGAGGAAGACGAGCATGCAGATGAGCTTCCCTGAGACGGTACCTGACAGAAATTGTTTGTGCAGAAATTATTTGGTTATGCAAACCGATTGTTGCTGCAGCTGTCCGGATGGCTGGTCTCAGACGATCTTGGAGGTGAAGATGCTGGACGTGGAGGTCCTGGACTGGTGTGGTTACACGTGGTCTGCGGTTGTGAGGCTGGTTAGATGCACTGCCAAATTCTCTGAAATGTCTTTGGAGACGGTTTATGGTAGAGAAATTAACATTTAATTCACAGGCAAAAACTCTGGTGGAAATTCCTGCAGTCAGGATGCCAACTGCATGCTCCCTCAAAACTTCTTCTTCTTCTTCTTCTTCTAGTGTTTAATGGCGGTTTGGCAGACCAACATAAATGGTGCATTTCCGCCACCTACTGATCTGGAGTGTGGAGTGTACTTGGCTTTGGAAGGAAAAAAAATAATATTAATAATAATAAAAAAATATATATATTCTATTTACTATTCCTGTTTTATTTAGATATTTAAATAATAATTCATGAAATCTTGATTGTCTTGTCCCATTTCCTAGTAATACTATTATTGAAATTGTATCAGCTCCCATCCTTCCTAACTCTTGACTTTCCCTCAAAACTTGCGACATCCGTGGCATTTGTGCAGTGTGATAAAACTGCACATTTTAGAGCAGCCTTTTATTGTGGCCAGCATAAGGCACACCTGTGCAATAATCACGCTGTTTAATCAGCATCTTGATATACCACACCTGTGAGGTGGATGGATTATCTCGGCAAAGGAGAAGTGCTCACTAACACAGATTTAGACAGATTTGTGAACAATATTTGAGAGAAATAGGCCTTGTGTGTACATAGAAAAAGTCGTAGATCTTTGAATAAAGCTCATGAAAAATGGGGGCAAAAACAAAAGCGTTTATAATTTTGTTCAGTGTATGAGAAGCATGTCAATACTGCAATACCGCATGTCACCTGATGGCAGAGCCTGTCCCTTCAGTCATACATGTGTGGGCAACGGCGTGAACGCGCACTCCTCTGGCTGGGGCGACAGTCGCGCGCTCCCGTGTGATCGCAACAGAAAACAAAGCTATCCGTGCGCTTCCATTACAGCTAGCGGGGCAAACCTAAACACACATCTCTCTCTGCATGCACACCCAAGATGGGTTTGGAGCTCATCTGAGGGACTTTGAAAGCGGGGCCTGTTGTGAAGGCAGCCAGCCAGCTGAAGACAGCGAAACGTTTCGGGTTTTTTCCCCCCGGACTGCTTTGGTTTCTTAGCCGCGGTTAGCAGCACGGCCACAATCATTGTCATTTCTGCTGCGAGCTGCCGAAGGAAAACACATCGCCATGTTGTTATCGGAGGGACTCAGTGAATAAGGCGAAACCTTGAGCGTGTGGAGGAGATAATCTCGTCGTTTGAGCCGAACCCGAGTCCTCAGCTGCTGCCTGACTGACTGACTGACATGGCGGAGCAGAGCTACTCCTGGTGAGTGCCAGCAGAAAATATTACCATTCAGACACAAAACACCGACACTCAGTGCGCTTTAACGCACATATTGCCAGTGTCAGCGTCTAAAAGGTGTGCTTTTACCTCAGTTTCGATGTTTACACGGCAGCATTGCTCTCCGGTGAATGTTTGAGGCGTATTTTGGGTCTAATGTAGCCCATTAGCTCTCTTTAATGCGGGTTTGGTGTTTTAATCCCAACCTGCCGTCAAACCAGCCGCTCGTTTAATCAATTTTAACCCACAAATAATTAATTAACAACCCTTCTGCTGTTAATAACGCATATTTCCCGTCGTGTGAATGTGTGTTTGTTTGAAATACGGTTGATTCAGTAGTGACACAAAGGGAAATGCCGTGCGCCAACGTGCTAACACTACCAGTGCATTCTGAAACATTATTAAATCAATATATTTTAATTGATTTTTATCATTACTTCGTCGTTTCTCGTCAGAAACAGTGTTTTAGTAGCAGGTAATCTTAGATTGGGTCGTGCTTGCGATGCTTTAGCTCATTAGCTGCTCTAATCCAGTCTTTAAGGAAGAGAGCTGTGTATATGCAAGACACGGGCTGCGTTTCAAAAGCCCAGGGAGCTGACTACATAGACAACCGGTTCTGGCGTCATATGATTCCAAAAATGATGCGGATGTGATGATGGAACGCTCTCTAGGTTGGCAGCTCACTAGGGTTTGAGACGCAGGCTGTGGTGTGTAAACATGATATTCAACTCATGGTGAGCTGTGATTTCCATATTTTAACTCTAGGTTTATATGAATGACAGCATATGCCTCAATCATCAACTGTGTGGGGCTTTTAGTGATAAGTCTAGAGATGTGAGAAGTGTTTTTGCCCACTAAGTTGATGCTGACCCCCAAGTTTTGGGCCTATATTGAGAGGTTATCTAAATATAATGAATTTATTATGATTTATCTTGTGTATAATGTCTGTAATATTTAAAAACAAAATAATTAAACCAAAAAATAAATAAATTGTGTATATTAAATTATACTGTAGTTGTAATTTAATATTTAATACATTCATATATTTGTTCAAATTTAATTTAAATATAAATAAATTATAATCCGATATTATATATTAGCATGAACATATATTTTCACAATATTACAATTATGCAGTATCAATTATTTATTTTATATATTTATCACTATTTAACATGAATATATATACAAAAAAAATATTCTGACACTTTGACCTGACCATGTTTTGCTTAAGTGTTATCTGACACTATCGAGATGTTTGTTCTGACACAGTTTAACATTTAGAGAATCTTAGTTGACTGTGTCTGTGTGTGTGTGTATATATATATATACACACACACACACACACATATGGTTTGTCACATATGTTTATATAATATTATTATATATTAGGGCTGCTCGGTCCAAGATGCAAACAAACTTTGTCTGAGCTCAGAACAGATTTCCTCGGGAGCCAAACTGATTTCGCGACTCTGTGAGGGCACAGATACATCAGTGCTGCGAGATCCAGTTCAGAAACATTTGGATTTGATGCACAATGATAAGGTTGCTGCAAGATTTACAGAGAAGCATTCAAATTCTGCAGAGAAATCTATTATAAACGGCGCTTGCATACATCAGGAAACCAGAAGCGGTAACACTAACTGTAACCATGGTGTTGTGGTAGAAATAGTCGAATGCATTACTTCCATCACTTTAAAGCAGTTTGAATTAAATTTTTAATGAGATTAACAAATATATACTTTGTGGAAAGCAAGCACTTATGTACAATTTTAAAAATACATCAAATCACAATCATAACTTGTAGACAGCAGCAGAGGAGCACTTATTTGGCTTTTTTACTTTTTCTCTATATTGTGAAATTATAAAATCACTTTAATAAAATATCAAATCATGAAGAAATGATTTTTTTTTTATATATATAGAATTTTACACTTTTTGTTTGTGTGTATGAAGGAAAAAAAGTCACAAACTTGTCTTTAATTTGCTGAATTTGGTCAGTTCCATATGCCAGAAGAATAATGGTACATCTAATAAGAGTGGAATATATACATTTTCTGTATATAGAAAGTTGATTTTGCACCTGTTACTGTTGTTAATAAACGTACATTTTTGTATGCATCTTAACTCAAACTTGGTGCTTTACTGTGAAATCTGTATAAACAAAAGAAAAGTAAACAAGAAAATGAATATGAAATATTATTAGTAACTGCACTTACTAATGCAAAACAATAGTAATTTTATGATTAAATTATCTTTATTTTAATACCCCCACACAACACTGGTGCCGCTGCCTCAAATGTTAGTCTAGAGCCCTGATCACATTCGATTAATCATGCAGCCCTATTATATATTTTACAATTATGTACGATATATTTCAGTAAAGTTCAGAAGCAGTGTTCGGAAGTTGATCATTGTGTTCATAAGGTAAATAGTGGAGTATGTTTATCTGTAACTGAAAGAAGATATTTCTGTTTGTAGTTCTATTTGTATTCATAACTGAAGAAGATATCTAGTTATCCTAGGCTAAAAACAATGAAAATGACTTTCCATGAAGTTGGTAGGACTGGCGTGTCTGTAACCATCTGCATATCTAATATCTCGGACAGTATTGAATTAATTCTTTTTTTATTTTATAGTTTTTTTTTTCTGAAGAAACATGGTATTGTTGAGCTCAAGTTCATGATTTGGCTGCACTTGTGTATTTAGCAGCTCTTGAATGAAGTAGTTGAAGTGATATGGCATGACTGTACACTCAACTACATCAGTGAACTGTAACACTGACTTGTACACCTGCTGCTGTAATGTACACAAATATATGACAAGCATGTACACAACAACCAATATTAACGCAGTGACCTCATGCCATGTAGCTAGTGTTCTCATCATCAGAGCAGACTGAGTTATCTGTATTTAATTGTTGACCTCATGTGCCATATGTGAACTAGTAAATGTCTGACAAGAATCCATTTAACGAACGATGTCAACTAAGCAAGCTCTTTTGTACTTAATAGGCTGTTGTCGTCTTTCTTATAAATACGTATAACTTCAGTCAATAATATTCAAAACGCATGAGCTTAGCATATGTAAAAGGGCACGAAATTTGGTTGATCTTTAAAATATGTTAGTACTTTTAATCCTTATTTCTGCATAACCAAACCGTGAGTTCTTCTGTCTAGTTTACCTCCAAAGAACACAAGTGTGACAGCATTGCAGTAGACAATGTTTTAGTGCTTATTTGAAAGGAAATCGCAAATGCGGTAGTAAACTGTGGAATAAGCAGAGTTTTTTGCTCTTGCACTTTGTCTAGTTGTAGAACTGGCTAAATGTTAACCAGTGTTATGAACAAATCTTTTTTCTTTTTCTTTTTTTTTTTGCCCTCCAACCACAGTGGCTGTTAAATATGTTAAGGCTGTTATATTAAGACATTAAAAACCACAGACTTGAACCGATGTTCTTGGCGTGCACGTTGATGACTGTTTTTGTCTGGCTTGAAGACATAATTGTGTCAATTCAAATGTGCATTTTTGCTTTTATGAATCAGGTTTCTTAATCACCCGCCAAAGTGCCTGACAAATTTACCCACCACAGCACAACAAGGAACAGCAATTTTAGGAAGTCAAATTGTCGTTAAATGCTAAGACATAAAGACATTCATTCAACATTTTTTGTAATGCCTTATTGTCTTTATCGTAAGCAAAGAGTGTGACGAAGTGGGTTGTGTTTAAAGTTTTGATACTAAGGGTTGGATATTGACACAGGTATCACAATTCGATTAAAATACAGTCTCAATTCAATTTGATTTATATAAACAAACTGCACATAAGTCAACACATTATTTAAACATGCTTTATGCTAAATATTGAGGAACAGGTTTAGTAATATACTGCATATATTTGTCAAGTGCTCCTCTCTAGAATTACTTTATATATATATATATATATATATATATATATATATATATATATATATATATATATATCAAGCTATGGTCATTGAATGGGTTTTCCTTGGTAAATGCAACATTACGTGACTTTTTTAAATCCGCTGTTTTGACATCTTTCTGTGGTTTAAATGCTTATTAAGCAATTACATGAGACTTTCAGTAATGTCAAAACACAAAGACCTTCATAACAGAACTTGTTGAATTGTGTAATAAAATTGCCAGATTTTGAAAGCTGAGGCTTTTTTCGTATCTAAACTATCAAATCTTGTTGCCATTATTATTATAAGGGAAATGCGCTATATATAATTTTTTTCCGCTACATAAAATGTTAAAGGGTTAGTTCAGCCAAAAATGAAAATGAAGCCATAAATTACTCGCTCTGAAGTCTTCCTAAGTGTATATGACTTTCTTCTTTCAGACAAATTCAGTTGGAGTTATTTTAAAGTGACTTTGATATTTCAAGCTGTTGGTGTTGCACTGCATCGTTCCATGAGAAGTTTAATAAAAAGCACATCCATTAAAAAAAGTGTCTCTCATGGCTCCGGGGAGTGAACAAAGGCCTCCTGAAGCGAATTAATGCATTTTTGTTTCCACATTCAAAATATCCACATTCAAAACATAATAAATCACTTGAATCTAGCTTGCGCTCACTGTAAATGAACCATGTTCTGGGGGAATGGTGTTTGAGGTCAGCTTTGTGCATGTGCTGCTCAGAAATGAAAAACGTAGAAACGCAGCGGAGAGATCAAAACAAAACAACCGACATGAATTAGAAGTACAAATTTAGGATTTTTAAAGAAGAATGTCGGAGGTTTTTGATAAAAATCAGTATCGGTTTAACTCTATAGCAAGCATGATACTAAGTTTTATATATAAGTGTAATAACTGTAATAGTTGCAAATTCTAAGCCTATGGTAATTAACAAATTACCTCAAATACAGTGTTTCCTTTAGATTGGCAGATTTGAGCGCAGGAAAATACAGTGTATGCATTCAGCAAATTAATTTAGTGTTGGGCGATGGATCTTGTTGGGAAAGCAAATACCACATCACCGAGAGTCTGGAGTCATCTGCATTCATGTGCACAAGTTCTCGTGATCGCAAACGCTGGCTGGTCAGGTTTGGTGATGCTTTCTCCAAACTGGCCAATTACAAACGAGACGGCGATACATAAAAGATGGTAACAAGAAATATGCCAACGGATTCCTATTTCAAAGAGAGCGCGTGCAGATGAGGAGTTACTGAGCTTGCTTGGTGACGGAAAAGTAAACTGGACGCAACACCACCGCGACGCAACAGGTTTAGTCTGTCTAGCGTCTATACAGGACATTTGGACTCTGTGTCAGTACCTCACAGACCGGACGGGGATTTATCATGTTGTGTTGTGCTACATCCAGTATAGCATCACTGATTATAAAGAGTATTTTCTCGCGCTGCGTCAATTGCGTCCGTTAGACGGGGTGTATTTAACTTTCTTATTTAGGCTACTTTCTTGTTTAACTGCATTATTTTTTTGATATTTATTTTAGTGTTTTGCAGGCGGCGTTCACTGACAGAAGTGCTCAAATATACACGAACTGACGAGTTAAATAGGATGTGCTAGATGAGTGAGGCAGTGCTGGGCTGGTTTCATAGACATGTGCATACATAATTATAAATATCCTGTATATAATATATAGAAAATATATTACATGCATGCATAGTTTAAGTCAGCTTTAATCACCTTTTTTTGGTAATTCCATTAATTAACTGACCACGACACTGCTTGCACATAGTTTAATTTCGCATTTTGATATAAAAGGATACGCAAAAAGGAAGCGCGCACCGGTGCCTCTGAGCACAGGACTGTCCGCGCTCGCTTAACTTGCACCTGATAATAAAGTGAGTGGAGCGCGTGTCTGAAACATCTCCTGTTCAGTCATTCTGAGTCATTCATATCGCCTTCGTTAACGAGCAACTTTTGACATTCATTTATATATAATATTATTATAGTTTTTTTTTATCAACACCGCGCCACCGGCAGTTGTTGGTCCATGACTCCCGCGGTGGTAAAAATCAGCCACCGTCACAGCCCTAGTCTTTACGGTCACTTTTATTCAGTTTAGTTCCTCCTTGCTGAATAAAATCATTAATAAAAAAATTATAATTATCTTACTTAGCCCAAACTTTTGAACAGAAAGTGATTATGTAATAAAAGTTATGCAATAATATAAAATAATGATACATTTTTTAACAGTGGGACAGTTTGAGCTCTCAGGTGAACTTGAACTTCTGTCTGCATGTTTGGTCAGAAAGCTTCCTCAAAAATTATGTGGTGGCAATATGTGATATCAATATTTTCAGCTTCTGGCTCCATTCTGGTATAAAAAACCCACATTACAATTGATGAAACCTTTTAATTGTGCTGAATATCTTTTTTTCCCACTTTAAAATACATTATTGAAGTATGAAGCATGAATTATGAAGTATTGAAGCATGTGTTATATAGATAATTTTCAATAGTAGTATGACAGTAGCCATGCATTTAATGCAGTGTGAAGGTTCAGAGAGAAGCACTGTGAAACTTTCTTCAAATGTTTATCTGACAAACTGACAAAAGTCATAAGGTGACTAACTTGTGGTATACTAATGGTGAAATATATGGACTGACAGCTGAGTGGTTAATGCCTCAAGCAAAGCACTTAACCCTACATACCTCCAGGGTGACTACAGTTGCTGTTAGTGTACTGTAAAACACACAAAAAGCCATTGAAATGTGACAAGGAATGAATCAGAAGCTTACATGACTTTAAAAAGCATTAGCTTATACAGTTTTATGATTTAAGAAAATTGTGATGAACAACCTGTCATTTCAGGTCTTACTAATCAGTATTTTATTGAGCTGTCCATTTCTAATAACACATAAATTGAACTGTTGACTGGAAAGTCAGGTTTTATGTACTTATTACAGCACACAGCCGTGATATAAATTATCATATTGCAATGCATTCGGCCCACACTCAGCAAAAATAGGATTTTGCTATTCAGGAAGTACCATACCACTGAATCACATTTAAGAGCAAGCAAAATCAATGCAAAAACCTATATACAGTGCTGTGTGCAGTGCCCAGTACAGGATTTTGTTGTGCAGCATGCCAGAGCGGTTTTTACCACCACACTTTTGTTATGGCCTATTGGATTATTGGTCCTACTGGCGGTTTTGCTGACCGTTTTTTTCAGCATGAATGACACCATTTTCATGAATTTGCTAAAGGTGCCCCAAGGGAAACTCTGTCTTGATATGTGTGCTAGCCTTCAGTGTTGTTTTGTAACCAAACTAATACATATTGTATTCAAATGAGTGTAAATCTTAAGGTATTGGTGGTCCGATGTGGCTGTGAAAGATAAATGAGGTTGTGAGATCAAGAGGGGGAAGTGCCTGCTCGTCCCACACTCCTGCCAGTCTTAATTCACTCACACACGTGCTAAGTGTATGTTTTTATAATTTTCTCTTCTGTAAAGTACTTTGGTCAGCCTAGTGGCTGTTGTAAATGTGCTATACAAATAAAATAAACTTGAAATTAACTTAAACCTAAGAGAAATCTGACAATCTGATGAAATGGAGCCTGATGTTGAATATGCAGCAAATATCTTTTAAAAGAAATACTTTAATTATAGTGGGAAATGCCTTGGTCTCTGATTTCTTGCGTGCCCTAAGTAGTGTTCTTTATTGTAGAGTACAGTCAAAGAGTGCATTATAATATTTCAGGATAGTGCTGGGCGATTTATCGAACAATACGATCAAGCGCATTTAGTCAGTGAATCTGGTTCTGTGATTAGCGCTAAATTACCATCACCTGCTTTCAGATGGAGCGCCATTTAATAGACAGAGCCATAAATCACTGACAAGCTACACAATAACGTGTTCATTATCGCAGATGAATCGCCTTCAATAATGAACGCAATATTGCGTAGCTTTTCGGTGAACTACGGCTCTGTCTATTAAATGCTGCTCCATCTGAAAGCAGGTGATGGCGATTTACCACTAATCAGAGAACTGGCTTTACTGACAAAATGTGCGTGATTAGGCTCGTATTTCTGTTATTATTGATGCGCAAACAAACTCTTGGCACACTGATCTCGAAAACATCTTATTTCTGCTTGAACGCAGTTCAGTATATTCATGTTGTTGACATAATCAATGTACAGCGAGTGTTTTATAAAGGATGCTCACTGAAGAAGCATGTTTCTGAGAAGCTATGTTTATTTGACTGTTAATATGTGCTTTGCTCTTAGTAACAAAATAAACCACAAAAATTGAGAAAACAGCAAGAATTTGTTCGAATCGCAAGAATCGCGTCACACTGTTTGTTTACATCTCGCATAATGGCATACTGGGAATGGAGAAAGTTGCACTCTTTCACAAAAACAGAGACCACTGTTATCAAAAGTATGGGAATACTTTAAAAAGAGGACAAATAAAATAGCCCTTTGTTCCCTTTGCAAAACTAATATGGTGTACCACGGCAGCACAACTGCGATGCGCGAGCACCTCAGAGGAAAACATCTTGGCGCTCTCCGGTGTCACGGTTTAACTGGTTACCGTGTGATCTGGTGACCAACTTTCTGGTTCAGGTCTGATATTCTTGTGCTTGCGGCATTCTGAAAAGTTGAGATGTTTTTAACTCGATGCGGTGCGGATGCGCCTGGAAAAAAGAGTGCGTCGCGACCGCGCCGCTTCCGTTATGAGTGCGCTTATCGCGCGCCTGCATTGGAAATGACGTGATATGTGAACGGCCCCTTAAAAGACAGCGTGCCGTGAGTCACAAACCACCGAGCTACCCCCGAATCAGCTCCAGATCTCTGGAAACCAAGCTTAACCATAGCAGAACCCTGACAACATTTTATGGTTTGTGATGCTAAAGAACGTTTCATGACGTCTCAGACAACTTTAAATTTATGGCTACTGTGGTTTAATTATAAACGCTATCATAAACTCATATTTACCATAGTAAAATCATTTTCTTTGCCTCTTTATTATTTTATTGGTTGAAAATGAATAAAGGTTGAAATATTATATTAGAAGTTGTACTTATATTTTTGTAAAGTTATGCAAAGGATTCATTAGCTAATTAAAAAAAGAACATTAGATTCATTATTTATTGTAATAAAAATAATCGTTAGATTAGTCGACTAATTGAAAAAATAATCGTTAGATTAGTCGACAGAAAAAATAATCATTAGTTGCAGCTCTAATATATATATATATATTAGGGGTGTAACGGTATGCAAAAATCACGGTTCGGTACGTACCTCGGTTTTAAAGTCACGGTTCGTTTCATTTTCGGTACAGTAAGGGAAAGAAATGCAAACATTAAACCGCAGGTTGTTTATTACTATACACTTTTTTTTTTACAATTTGTTTAGACTTTTAAAAAAAATACTTTTTAATAAAATATATATAAAATAAAAAAAGAATAAGAAATAAAATACTGCTGCAAAGTTCTCCACTAAATAAAATACTCTGTCTCAAACCAATACCATATAATAAAATATAATGAAAAATATAAAGAAATAACTATGATTACAGTGCAGCATTACTAATCCCAGTTTGTAGGCCTGCTCATATTAAAAAATATATAACACTTTTCCAGCATCAACAGTTTCAGTTTTTAGACCTGCTCAGATTGGAATTAACAGCAAAGGTCTGTTTAAATGCAGACGGGAGCTGCATTTTGAATTACAGTCGTTTTTTCCTAGTTGTAGTGATGTTCACACTCGTGTGATGTCTTTTGAAAACCTTAGGCCTGTGACACACTGGCATATTGCACCTGTCAAACATAGTCTATTTTGCCTAGGCTTTATATTTATGCTCAACAGGAAGTATAGATAATGTTGTCGTGAAGACGAGATCCTGGTCTGTCGACGGTCTCCCTCTATGTCAGCTACAGTAGCAGCATGTATGTCTGATCATAGCAACATGGGTATGTTTGAATGAGCTTTGCAAATTAGTACTCTCGTGAAATCACATCACGTGTATTTACATGGCACTTTATTCATTATATTGCTTAAAAACAGTCTACTAAGTGTCTCATTTCATCAGAAGCGCAACTTAATTTGCTACTATAAAGCAGCTCGCCACTGCGTTCATGTTTTTAACCATGGACATCACGCCTCCAAAGACTCAACGGAAGAAATGAACCTAGAGAAAAGTATGTTTGCTAAAAAAGAACACTGCATGTTTAAATCTGTCTGAAATTGTTGTTTAAAAATAATTACATGGAATTGAGAAGTAATAACACTAGAATACTAGAAAGGTTTTCGTGAATGGAAAAGGTTGCAGTGTTGATTCGGAGAGGCGGGGGGCCTTGGAATGAAAATATTTTGAGAACCACAGTTGTAGAAATTGGTTTATGAGTCACAAATTGTTCCTGAACAGTTAAGCTGCTCGCTGTTCTTCAGAAGGATCCTCCAGGTCCTGCACATTGTTTGGATTTCCAGCTTCTTTTGCATTTTCGAGTCCTGTACAACAATGACTGTATGATTTTGAGATCCGTCTTTTCACACTGAGGACATCTGATGGACGCCGTCACAACTATTACAAAGGGTGGAAATACCAGCAAAGTTGTTTTTTAAATCAATATAGAATTTCTATACTTCTCTGTGTTGACCTGATCATCACTCTTTTGTGTTAATCATAAACTACTACATATACACAAGTTCATTTTAATGAAAAGTAACAAGTGAAAAAAAAAAATCAATGACAAAAATACTATTATAAACTAGGTTAGTGTATAATTCAGAAGCAAAAGATACTCAAGATTGTAGAACAATGATGCACAATAATTTTATAAAATCTATTGAAATATTTTATTCACAAATAAGTGAAAAAAAGAAAAAAAAGTCTAAAATCTGGTCAAATGTTACACATTGCCCTTTATATTGTTGTAAAATACATTCATGAAACAACAAGTATATACATTTATATAGAAATGTAAAAGACGTTTATTTTAAATGTATAGCACAGTAATAAAGGCAGCAACATGTAATAGATAGGACAGAACAAGAGAGACTTTTAATAATCTTTGATCGCATAGAAAAGTATTACAATACTAAAGGCACCAATATAGAGCGGCACAGACGCTTTTGCATATCCTGTGCTGAGAATGATGAGCTTGAAACAACACCGAGTCGCAGCTGCACAGTCCTCCGGGTCCACATAGAAAAGTTAGTACAACACCGTTGTTCAGTTCAGTTCTCTCTTCACAGCAGTTCAGTCAGTGTACTGTTTGAGTACATGAATTACTCCGGGATATTGGTTTATTTAGACTCAGAGGGAGTGTTAGCCATGTTAAAAAAAGTAAATAACTTCAGTAATTTGTGGGTTAATGCTTACTGGAGATACGAACCGGTTCAAACGATTCAGTTTGTCTTAGTGAACTGATTAAATCGAACTATTCGTTTGTGAACCGAACATCACTTGGACAAAGGGAAGAGATATTGATATTGATTAATGAGCCTTTTCTTTGAACAGTTTTAAACCTCAGTTACTGTGCGCTCTTGTAGAGATTTTTAGCGTTTTGACTGTAACCGAACACGACACACAGTTTGATTTCTGAATGTAGGATGACTGAGAGCCGCAGTGGAAAGAAGAGTTTGTGAACTGAAGTTAATGACTTCAGTATTAATCTGCACCTCACATTGAACATTGTAACCGCTTGAGAACACTTGAAATATTTCCACAAAAACATTTTGGTGCTTTATAATGTTTTTGTGCCTTCTGTGGGACTCAACAACAACACCTAATAGTATAAGCACAAAATTGGATCTGGATCGGTCTTGTCTGACCGATACTTTATCCGAACAAAAAAATGCCAGTATCGGAGCCGATACTGATCCAGAGTATCGGATCGATGCATCCCTAGTTTAATATTGCCTTTCAGAAGCTACAGAAGATAATTGTTTCCCAGACAAAATAAGTACAATTTACCCTAATCATCTTATTTAAAAAGTTTACACATTTTTGTGCCACTGTATATAATAACTACAACAACAATAAACATTTAAACCGTTCAATACTATATAATAATAATCTAAATCATAGCATTTTGGTTGTACTGTATTTTGTGGTTTCACTGACTATATAACCTCCATCTCTTTTGCATTTTTGGCCTGTAGTGACTGTATAATTAAGTCGGCTTTTACAAAAAATGCATCAACAAGCCTGTGTTCTGCCTCCCAGCACCCTCTTGTATATTTGCAGGGACTGTCTATTGAAACGATCAGCTGTTAGATTAACCGAACAGAACAGCAGTGTCCTGAAATCACCATTGAAATGTCTGTCAGGAGTCAAACTCTGAATATATGTGGTTTACATGATTGTCCAAAGGTTGTGCATACCTACTGTTTTGTGTACGAGCAAGAGTCACTTGTATGTCGCTGTGCAAGAATAAAGCCTGAGGGGATTCAGACACGTAATCATGTAAATCACATCAAGCGTTACCTAATCTACCGGGACACACCCTTTAGGGACATCTGCAAGCACTCGGGCCTCCCCCAGCTCTGCATATTTTGCATGTCTCTCTTTGTTAACACACCTGATTCAGATAATCAGCTCATTAGAAGTGAGCTCTGTGCATGAACTGTGTTCCCATTGTTTTCATTTACTTCACTTCTGAACATTCATTTACTGATTTGTGCTGCGCAACGTCTTCACGCACGGGCAAGTGTGACACCATGTACCTCAGTAAATAAATAAAATTTAAATTCACTTCTTGCACACTTCAGTGCACTTTGAATGGAACATATTTGTTTGTCTCGACCTGTAATCATGGCAGAATATCCTTTGATGTCCACTTCTCAGGTCACTTAAGTTCGAATAGGTCCAACTTCTGAAGCCATAAGAGAGACCTACAATATGTGCAGAGCAGGGGGCGTGAGTTTATGCTTCTACTGTAAACTCTAGTGTGAAGGCGAGGAGACAGTTGGTGTACCTCATGTAAACAATACTCTATTTATATATATAAAAAATTTGGCAAAAATGGCACAGTTTTTTTATATATATATATTAGGGCTGCACGTTCTCAAGTTTTTCATTAACCGTTAACCGAGGCCCTTAGCGGTTAATACTCGGTTAACCATAGAGTGCCATAGTAACCATAACCATAGTAATTTCCGGACATTGGCCGAAAAAAAAAAAGGAATGTCCGACAAAATTTAATCTCTCCGGTCAAATTGTCCTATTAAAACTGCCTAATAATGCCGCCCATTAACACAATCTGAATTTGAGAATAAGCCTAAAATGTGTAAGGCAAAAGGTAACAAGCAGACTCCGCGGCCGCCTCGCTAAGGCTATGACTATGACTATGTTTGACACGTACAATATTTGAAAAGCGATAATTATTTATTTATTTATTTAAATTACATTTATATCTGAATTTATGTCAACCTATAGACTTTCAAATATCAAAATGTCATGAATTAATATGTATTTTTGTACAAAATGACATATAAACATATTTTCCTATTATACTTTGCCTGGAAACGCTTCCAACAAGGCGTCGGTTCTATTTCTAGCATGCACGCGTCGAGCCGCGCCTGAGCCGCGCGTCTCACGCAGGCAGTCGGCAAGCTCTAACCTGTTAACATGGGAACCGAATTAAAAACAGACACGCTACGCAGCTGAGATGCTTTCGCCACGCATCCAGTGTGTCCTGACCGGCCTAATGATGCCCGGGTGTTGGCTGTTGAGATTACAACAACGAGGTTGTACTTGAAGTATATCTAAGCACTGTATTGCAATACTTGCATTTTGCCCCGTCACTCGTATTAGCCCGCTTCATACTTCTTCTTGTGGACATTACAAATGTCTGGGAGCGCTCTGGCGGTCTCTGGTGGTGCAAAAATGTATTACAACTAAATTCAATGCACGCCATTGATAGAGATGTTCCGATACCCTTTTTCTCTTCCCGATACCGATTCCGATACCTGGGCTCAGGGTATCGGCCGATACCGAGTACTGATCCGATACCTGGGTGTATATCTGTATATACAGCTGTATATACTACTAGCCCTGTGTAAATTGCTAGAATTTTTTTATGGTGTGCTTCAGACAGATCCCTCAATAAAACATGAACAAATACATGGTGAACTACTGTATTTATTACAGTATTTTTATTATCTAACATGAATTTGACAGTATTATTTATTTTCTTATGCAAAAAAGAACTTCAAATGCAGCCAAAAATCTAACACCGCAAACTAAAAAAGGTATTTAAGTTTTACAATATAACTGTATAAAAAAACTGCAACAAATAAGTCTAGGAATATAAAAAAAGATCTATTAATCAGATAATCTCTAACAAGTAAAAAACAAGTAAAAAACAAGCAACCATCTAGGCATAATTATTATTATTATAGAGACGTATTATTATTACTGTAGGCTACAACAGTAGCTTTATATATTGTCAATTTACTCATGTAAACCAAACATTTATTTTAATGGGCTGCCATGAAGATCTTTGAGTGTCTGTGTTTATGATATGACAGTATTCTCAAATGAAACGGTAAATTCTCATGAAGTGACGGTTTATGCGTTCGTGTCCTCATGACACACAGCAGAGACTACAAAACAGCGAGCTCTCGCGCATCTGTGCCAGTCACCCACAGAGATGTAGATTTTGCGGGAGTAATATTTAAATAGTATTTTGCAGTTTAATATTCACAGACACTAGTATATATTCGGCTACTGTCTGGAGCCCTGCGCTTTGACTTACACGGAAGCGACTGAACGCAGCTGCCGGTACTGAATATACTCGAGAGTCTGTAACTACCGGTACTACAGAGACATACTGCTAACCACTGATCTATAATATAGTAGCGGCTTCACTGTCTTTTGGCAGTTTAGAATGTGATGAGTGATCCAGTCATATATAGATAAGGGCTGCTAACGCGTTTTCATTTCTTCTTCGCTGCTCTAAACAGGGGTTGCTTGTGGCAACACAGCACAACTTCCTGTGTTTTCAATGCATTTTGAGCAGCGAAGAAGAACCGTGCAGCGGTTAGGCAAAGCTTGCGGTCATAACTAGGTCTTTTTTAAGAAAATGGTATCGGATCGGTATATGGGTTCATGTACTCGCCGATGCCGATGCCAGAATTTGTTGTGGTATCGGAGATATTTCCGATACTAGTATCGGAATCGGAACAACTCTAGCCATTGACGTCACTTAACCGAGCAAAATGTTTCACTCGGTTACACAATTTTTAACGGTTAATCGGTTAACCGGTTAACCATGGACACCCCTAATATATATATATATATATATATATATATATATATATATATATATATATATATATATATTAGGGGTGTAACGATACGCGTATTCGTATTGAACCGTTCGGTACGACGCTTTCGGTTCGGTACGCGGTACGCATTATGTATACCGAACGGTTCGTTGGAGTAATTAATTATATTTGAAAAAAAAAAAAAAAAGAGAGAGAAAGAAATATAATGATATGCGTTCAACAAGGTAGCCCAATAACCCAAACAACGTAACAGGCAACGCCCCTGACACTCCCGAAGAAGAAAAAAACACCATCTTATATGTTTATGTTAGGCTACTCAGCAGGCGCTCGCTCACTCAGTACGCGCTGAAGGCTCGTTGCAAAATAGCCAATGCGTTTAACAGACTAGAAATGAGAAGATCCTCCAATAACCAACAGGTCTGGTGTTTGGGTGCACTTTGGATTCCCTTTAAGCTATAATGGTGATGGCAAGAGAGTGGTGGATAAAAAAACAACGGTATGTCGCATCTGCAACATGACAGGGTACACCAGCGGGATTACAAAAAAAAAAAAAAAAAAAAACCAGCGGGAATATCTGGGATATATGCGTCAGTACTATCTGGGAAAAGACGAAAAAAAGGAGAAACATGCACGCAGCAAACTATCCCTGCAGCATTTAGACACTATAGCTTACAGGGAATCCAACCCAAACACCAGACCTGTTGGTTATTTTAGGATCTTATATTTCTGGTCTGTTAAATGCATTAGACATTTTGCAACGAGCCTTCAGCGCGTGCTGAGTGAGCGAGCGCCTTAGGGGCCGTTCACATATCGTGCCTAAAAACGCATGGAAAACGCTAAGCGCGTCTTTCTCCTCCTTTCCAAAGCGCTCGGGCAGAAGCGCTCATGAGGCATCTGTCTTTGCTAAGCAACAATGACGTGCTCTCTCCATGAGACGCGGAAATTTCAGCGAAGGATAAATGGATTTGCAGCTCTAAAAATCGCTTGCAGTAGCTCTGCTACTAAATTTATTTCAAAATTGCAATCCATATACAACTATGATCAGCTGTTCCTTCATCTTGGCTGAGCTCTCAACGTTGTTACGGGAAAGGATGAAGCTGATTGGTTGGTTCTTGTCACATGACCCGCGGTGCGCTTGCCGCATTCTGAAAAGTTGAGATGTTTTTACATTTTGCTGTATCTAAAACGTATCGAACCGAACCGAACCGAACCGTGACATCAGTGTATCGTATCGAACCGAACCGTGAATTTTGTGAACCGTTACACCCCTAATATATATATATATATGAAAATACATTTAAATAAGTAAATGCATGCATACATACTAGGGGTGTAACGATACGCGTATTCGTATTGAACCGTTCGGTACGAGGCTTTCGGTTCGGTACGCGGTACGCATTATGTACCGAACGGTTCGTTGGACTAATTAATTAAATTTGGAAAATAAAAAAGGTGTGTGAAATATAATGTTATGCGTTCAACAAGGTAGCCCAATAACCCAAACGACGTAACAGGCAACGCCCCTGACACCCCCGAAGAAAAAAAAACCACACTTATATGTTTATGTTAGGGTACTCAGTCAGGCGCTCGCTCACTCAGTACGCGCTGAAGGCTCGGTACGGAGCCCCGCACGTCACCTGTAGGAGAGAAAAAAAATCAATCCGTGGTGACGGTTTGGCAATCCGTCCCCTCAGTTTATAAACCATCCTCATGAATTAATAAACTGTTCACTCGGTTTAACAAATCGTACCCACGGATTAACAAACCGTGCCCACGAATTCCCAATGCGTGCGCTCAGATTGTGTAAACCGTACCCTCGGTTTTTGAATCCGTACCCACGAATTCATAATCCGTGCGCACGCTTTCGCAATCCGTTCCCTCGGATTTGAAAACTGACACGCATTTTACACTTAACAGTGAAACATGCATCTAACTCCGGCAGGTGGGGTGAGGTGGGTGGAGCTTAGTATAATAAAATCACAAAAATAAGTCTTCATGTTAAGAAAGAATTGTACACAAGCATTTCCAAAACTGTCAAAGGTTATTTAAAAATAAAGCAATTCACAAATTATTTTATGACAAACATTTTTACTGTCTTGTACTCATTTATTTAGCCTACAAATTAAAATTATAAAAAATAACTTTATTTTTATTTGTATCATCATTATTATATATTATTAAACAGGTTATGCATAAGAATCTTTTATCCAAAATAACTTACAAAAGAGGAAAAAATTACTCCAGAGTCAGTCACAATGCCAGGTTTATTGCACAATAATAATCAAGTGCTATTATAGATTATCAGCAATTGAACAAGATTTTAATGCGCATCTTTCTTATTAAATCTTTGTATTCCACCTCGTACTACACTTGATAGAGAATCACTTAAGGCACTTTGCTGTAAACCTATTCCACATAATAATATTCAATAAAACTGTATGTTAACACGTAGGAGTTTGCTGCATGAATCCGTGAGTACGGTTTACAAATCCGAGGGAACGGATTGCGAAAGCGTGCGCACGGATTATTAATTCGTGAGTACTGATTCAAAAACCGAGGGTACGGTTTACAAAATCTGAGTGCACGGATTGGAAATTCGTGGGCACGATTTGTTAAATCGAGTGAACAGTTTATGAATTCGTGAGTACGGTTTATAAACTGAGGGGACGGATTGCAAAACCGTCGCCACGGATTGCTTTTTTTTCTCCTACAGGTGACGTCCTGGGCTCCGTATACGGACATCACCGCAGCGAATGGTGCATTTACGTTATGGCCGCGGATATGAGACCTTACTCTGTAGTGGAAAACGCAGGTTTTAAGAACATGCTTAATGTAATTGAGCCCCATTACAATATTCCTTCACGAGCCCATTTCAGCCAGACCGTAATTCCTGCTTTGTTCCAAAAAACATAAGCCCAAATAGAGAACCAACTGAGTAAAAACACACTCAATATAAAGAGTTATAGAGTTCAATATAAAAAGAGTTACATCTTTGTATTTGTTCATAACTACTACAACAATATTACATTTAATTTGTAAAAAAATTTTATAAGGAGCTATTTTTGTTTTATACAGTATGCTGCTAAGAAAACACCATAGAAGATGGGTAAAGAATAGCTCCATCATTGTTCAATGTAAAAAAAAAAAAAACAAAAAAAAACCACATACTTTGTTAGTTTTAATAAATAAAACATTTAAATAAAAATCAAGGAAATTTATCTGCCAATTTTTTCTTTTTGCTGTATCTAAAACGTACCGAACCGTACCGAACCGAACCGTGACATCAGTGTATCGAACCGAACCGAACCGTGAATTTTGTGAACCGTTACACCCCTAATACATACATACATACACCCTGTAGACGGTTCACTTCAGTTGTTATATGTTGTTCATTCATTTAAATGAATGCTTGTCTGAAGCATAACGAAACCAGTGTTTCTCAGTCACTAAGAGATGTCTTTTATGCTTAATAGAGTGTTGTGTCATTTGTATTGAGTATTCTGGCATAACTCAAAATTTCTAAATCTTTCTGCATAATTAATTTACTATACAAATTTTGACTTGTGGTTAAAAAAAAAGAAATAAAAACTCCCAAAATATTTAAATGCACAGCATCATGTTAAATTGTGACACATGTGTATGTATAACAGGGTTGGAAATTTAATGAGGGCAAAATTAACCCCAAAATTAACAAAAATACACCTCAGATTTAAGATTACACTTGCTTTCTTTTAATCAACATTAGTATCATTACTGGAATATCATGGGCAATAATCAACAATAATGACCCACTTTTTTAATGAGTTCTTCCTTTCTTTTCTTTCTTTTTTTTTTATCGAAGTCCTTAATTGGCTGTTTCAAATTAATCTTATGAGTAACATTATGAAATGATTGTGTTGATGCCTTTTCTGAGCAGAGTTAAACCGATGCCATGTCAGGTGCAGCTTCTGTAAAGATGGACGTGGCAGGCATTAATTACATTTTATTGGTAACAGCCTATACTTTTCTGATTGATTTAATTCATTTATTACATTTACGTATTTGACACAAAAGGCAACACAAATGCAACAGATTTCAAAAGTTAATTATAAACATTGACCCTGGAAATCTATTTGAGGTGGCAAATATTAATGGAAACTTTTATTTATGTATATCATATAAAAATGAGACTGTTACCATTTTTACAGATGTGTTTGTGATGATGAACAGAAACTCTTGCTACTACTACGATCAACTCAAGCTACTGTCAAATGTGCATTTCTAAGAGACGGAGAAAACACAAACCTGATTCATGCTTTTAAACCGTTTCACTCATTAGAACATAAGAAACTAAGACATTTATTTTTGTTTAGGAAAAATGACTGGAAAAGTGTAAAGCATTGAAAAGCGTGAAGTGTTTGTCATGGTCTAAGTTTGGTTTAAAACCACAAACATTGGTCTGGTTTCCACAACTTACCCTTAGAAGCAAAAATCTGCCTTTAAACTTGTAATAAATAAAGATATCAAATGTATGGATATCGGCTCATATGATATTTTATCATGATAAAATAAAATAATCGCCCAGCCCTACTTGAAAGTCTCTGCTCAGTTAGGTTTGTTGAAATAATACAACATAAAAACATGTTTCAGGAGAAACTCTGAGTGACGTCATGCAGGTCCTGTACGTTGCTAGGGAGTTTCTGGGTGGTTGTTAGGTTGTGGCCAAAGTCAAAAGAGCCACCCCCAAGTCTCTGAGATTCGGGTCTGATCCTTTCTTTCAAGCAATTCTTCGCTTGCCTTAGCAAACACCACTAATTATGTAAACAGTCTATCAAAGCTCAGGAATTCAAGATAATAAAGTAATTTTAATGGAAATTGCTAAATAACCACATGTGTGGGTTTTCTTTCCCAGTGGGCGCTTGTGATTCTGAAACATTGTGGCAGTCAGAGCTCAGTAGAGTGGTTTTATAGGGTTTTAGGGGTCAGACGGCCCTCACAGGGCCTGCACACATTCCTCACGCTCTCTTTGAGTCGTGTACACAAACACCCCTCGTCATCTTCACCTCGCTTTTCAGCCCTTCTGCAGTCTGGATACATGCACGGCTCTAGACTGTGACTTTTTCTTGTCAGTGTGACTATTTTAGAGGTACCTGATGACTGCTGCCATATCTGTTGCATATGAGAAACATTTCAAAGGTAAATGGGCCGCAAGTGAAACACAAAGGCAGCTCAGCAATCTGGGGATAACCATATCGAATTTTAGTATGTTTTTAATGTAGACATTTATTAAAAGAGTAATGGAATAGAAATAGTGTTTTTTGTTATTAAGCTGTAGCAGATTTCATGCATTTGTGTTTACAGGCCAAAGCCGTAAAGAGGTTTGAGCATTAAAACATTAGCTAAACGTTTAATAGAGCTTGAAATTTTGGGGGGGTTTCACCATGCATTAGGTGTGTTTTTAATCATTAGAAGTAGAATAAAATTTAGTGTGATCCCTTATTCTTTTATGCATTTTATTGAGTGCAGGTCAGAATATATATGTTGTTTTGTTTTTAATGTAAATACATATGTTACATAATGACATGAGAAATTTATTTCACCTATATTTTGACATTTTAATTCCTCAAAATTAGTTTGATACATAAAACACTTTTTACTTGCATCTTAAGAAGTTTTCCATGGTTATAAAAAAAAATGTATGTGTTAAATGTTTTTCCTAACATAAACCATACAGTTTATAAAACTGAGGTTTACAGACTACCAACTCAGCCAGTCAGAATATTTACATTTTACTGTATTAAAAATATTAAGTTTTTTACCATTTTTTTAACAGATGTTACTGTTTTTGTTTAATAAAAGTACATTTACATCCACGTCCCAGCTCAAGTTACTGCTTTTGTCAACTCAACTACTGTCAAATGTTCGATTCCAAGAGACAAAGCATTATTAGTTAGTTTTATTAATAAGTATTACTTGTTTCAGTGCTAGAGGTCAGATGTTAGTCTGGAGCCCTGTATACATGTGCACATCCAGTGTCTCAGGATCATTATGTATAGAGCTGTGCTTAGGCCTCTTTGTGACTGCTAATAAGTTTTCTTCAAACCATTTGTTGTCCGTAGTAAAGCGTATCATTTGAGGATAAGGTCAGCACTCCGTCCTACTTTTTCTCGTCCTCGTTCTCCTTATTCATACATACTTAATACATGCACACAATCAAGTGCGCTTTTGTTTGCAGTCACACATTATTTACCCAGCTCGCTTGCTGTAACCATATTTTAAGAGTGTCCTCGGCATGCAGCCTGACCTCTTTCTCTAAAAGCTTGTTATTTACAAAAGGCAGAAGACACTCAGGGAGGGCAAGAATACAGTAACGTCAGACATTTGTCATGAACTGCTCCTTAACAGCTGGACCAGACTGAGCTTTGATTCATGTTTCACCTGCACACTTTAAAAACTGGCAACTTGAGTTCACAAGTGTGTGAACCAGGAAAGGTCGTACAGGGAGACGATCTTTGTGTCTGTTGTATGACACATCTGGCTTGTTATTTTGTTGTGGGAGACAATAAATTGAAACATCCTTTTGTCTTTTCAGGGCGTACTCCCTTGTGGACTCCAGCCAGGTGTCAACCTTCCTCATCTCCATCCTCCTCATCGTTTATGGCAGCTTCAGGTGAGCGCTCATCTCTTTAGCCGCAGATCTGGAACCAGTGCTGTCACACAAGCTTGTGTTTGTTGATCACGTGCATGTAATCATGTGCTATTGTTATTGTTCTGAGCATTGTTGAATTGATCGTCATAATGTCACTAAAGCCCCTTTCACACTGCCATTCCGGCAAATACAGGGGTAAAATGTTCCTGTAATTGTTCCCTGGTCCCTAGATTTGGCACTTTCACACTGCCAGTGATGACCCGGTATATGTGCGTGCTTTCACACACAACCCTTGAAGATCCCGTAACGACACGTGACATCAGCGCGTGACGTGTAATGTACGAGTCGACAACGCTTGGCACATTATACTTTAACTGAAGCAAGCAAACGATCTCTGAGTCAGCGCGGAAAGTGAGGAACTAACTGATCTCTGCTTCATTACAGTTTGCACATATGTTTTCGTCGCGAATGTTGATCTTCCTTCAAAACAGCTGGTAAAAGAGTCGCGCGATAACTCGCGTCATCACTTCGATACGGAATTAGATCTGGCTTTTGTTCACACAGCGCTCGTTCCGGATCGATTACCGCAATGTTACTATGTCCCCGACCCGGGTTCGATTCGGTAATCAATTCCGGGACGTGGTTGCTTTCACACAGAAGGCGACCAGGCAATGTTACGGGAATATTGCGGGTCCGACGTGCAGTGTGAAAGGGGCTTAAGTATCTCAAGTAATCTAGCTGGCTGGGGCCTTAAGAATGGCTATTAATTGTAAACTAACCAGTAATGTTTAGTTTCCAAGTTTATGAATTTATAGCAGTCATGGAGTGATGTTAGTTGTATAATTTACATATTATTCATGAAAATGAAAATAAAATCTTTAATGAAAATATATATTTAAATGGACACATTCCTTCTCTGTAAGGAAGTACTTTACACTACCATTCAAAAGTTTGGAGTCAGTAAAATAGATATATATAATGTTTTGTTTGTTTTTTTTCAAGAAATTAATACTGCAAGGATGCATTCAATTGATCAAATCTAACTGTAAAGACATTTATAATGGTAGACAATATTTCATTCTCCAATAAATCCTGTCCTTTTTAACTTTGTTCATCCAAGAATCCTGATAAAAACATCACTGTTTACACACAAATATAAAACAGCACAACTGTTTTCAACATTGATATAAGCAGTGGTGAAACGGATCACAAAACTCACAGATCGGATCATATTATGGATTTTGAATCATGGATCGGATCATTTTTCGGATCAGCAAAAAAAAATTGTTTTTCATTTATCACTGAAAGCTTAATTTTTAATGCTTCTGTACCACCGTTAAAACTACTAGCTGAACTAATAAAGTCAGTAATAAAACAAGAACAAGTACACAAATTACATGCATGGATGAATACAACACGGTTACTAAGTCAGTAACACTAGTATTCAGGTGCACAAATGTAAGAATTGTAAAATGACACAATAGTGCTCACTAACTGCACAGGTTAAATATAGCAAACAGAAGCAGGTATTTAAAGGCTGCTGTCTCTTTAAGACCAAATACACTGACACACATCCGCTTTCTTTCTCAGCTGTTTCGGTTCACTTAAGGCATAACCAACTGTGTTTAGCAGAATACTTGCCAAAACGGGCATTTTAATATAACTTTATGTATTTGTTTCCATTCAAAGAGAGTGAAAGAGGAATCAATCTGTGTGAATAGCACCTCTCACTTTCTGTGTGTCTGTGTGCGCTTTGGGGTGTGTGTGTGTGTGTGTGTGTGCTTAATTCGGATGTGTGCGGCAGCTGAAGAAAACAGCGTGCATGTTCTCTTTTGCTTGAATGGTTTAAAATTGAACAGGTAAATTGCCAAAACAAAACAAAAAACACATGCAAACGATAAACTTGAACTCTATGATGGTTAAATTTAACAGTTAATCCGTTAATCTTTTGTTTGCCGAACCATGGGCTCTGGTCTGTACGGATCATCTACCCCTGATAAGTGATTTTTGATCAGCAGAATGACTTCTGAAGGATCATGTGACTGAAGATGTAATACATTATACATACATATATATATTCACTGTATTTTGGTGAGCATAAGATTAAAACTTTTGAAGTAGAGAAGTGTAATTTGTAATGTCATATTTTTTTATTAATTTTGTAGTCTATTGTTTGGCTAGTGAAGCATTTGCATTTCCAAATTTGAACTCCTGTTCATGGGCTTTGAAAGATATATAACATATATTAAAAAAAAGACTATTTTATCCATCACAATGATTTATTCGCTTCAAATGTAAACATGCTTTCTGTGACTGTTGTCAAAAATGATACTGAGCAGAAAACTCCTGCAGCTCTACTGTTGGTTCACTCCCGGGGCAGAGTAATAGAGGTTTGTGGGTAAACGGTGTCTGTCCACACAGGTCATTAAACATGGACTGTGAGAACCAGGAGAAGGATAAAGATGGAAACCCCACCAACACCGGCTCCTTCAACAATACCAACTCTAACAACAGTGAGTGCTCAACTAAACTATTAAAAACAGCTGTAATTGCTTCCTCTTCATATTTCACAATAGAAACAGGTGAAGTGCCTTATGTGTAATGCTGACCGTGTGTTAGTGTGCTCTTCTGAAGAGAAGCTGAATCGTCTCATGCGTTTGCACAGGTATTCAGACCATAG
This sequence comes from Carassius gibelio, assembly GCF_023724105.1. NCBI lineage: Eukaryota > Metazoa > Chordata > Actinopteri > Cypriniformes > Cyprinidae > Carassius > Carassius gibelio. The sequence goes on along the minus strand of NC_068380.1, from coordinate 16,088,600 downwards.
ACTCCACACAGGCGCTGTTTTTGCCCATCGGAGCCTCCGTGTCTCTGCTCGTCATGTTTTTCTTCTTCGACTCGGTTCAGGTGGTGTTCACCATATGCACTGCAGGTAAAACACCCTGTTCTCACACACTGACCTAGTTCCTACTCTGCACCGTGTCATGTGCGCGAGTGATGTTTACGTAATTCTTTGTGTTCGTTTTATCCTGTCTCCACAGTTCTAGCCACCATCGCGTTTGCATTCCTCTTGCTGCCGATGTGCCAGTATCTGACCAAACCCTGCTCCCCACAGAACAAGTATGAAGTGTTTGCTAACTTGGCTTCACTGCAGTTACCTCCGTTCATGTCAACAGCCCGTGTCTCATTGGGATTCAAATTATTCAGATATAAATCTCATCTGACATTCACTCAGGAAAAGTTCATTGACACCCTCAGTAGCATGTGTATATGATTTCTAATGATAAACAGCTGATGCCAACTTTTTATTAATAGATTTATGGAGATAAATAATGAGATTTTTATTTGTTTGTCGTTTTGAGAAAACATTGAGATTTTTATTAATTTTCTTTTCATTTTCTCATTGTGTGGATGTTTTCCCATTCCCAACTAACTTAATGTACTCTATTTTGTTAAAATAATAATGATAAAATACATTTCTTAAAATAATAATAAAATACTGCAGAATTACAGATATGAATATTGTGCTACTGTTCCAGTAACGAATGTCAAAAGCAAGGACAATTCTGGACGCAATCAATGTGTAAAATTAGTTTTTTAGTTTGAATAGTGACATGGGAACCGCGCAAATCTGAAATATTTGTTTGTTTCTGAATCATACATTTACATCCAAATTTTAGATATGAAACTTTTTATTTCCAGATATAAAAGAAATCTTTGTGGTTTCAGATATGTGGACACTAGTGTATATAAAATTATATTTACTTCGCTTTATCGCTCAACCCTGTTAATTTGTACTTAAAAGATGTTCGTTGATTAAAAGATGAAATTTGCTTTTGAAGTCCTGTTTGTACACAGGGATTTGCTTCGTGGCTTCCCTCGATCTCACAGTGTAATCTAGAATCTGTTCTGTTTGTTTTGGGTGAACCGTTCCTCTTGTGTATTAATGGACAGCAGTGTGAGAGATCAGATGCTGGGGTGTGAAGTAGAGTGGTGTGTGTTTGCTAGCGTGTCTCTTGTCTCCAGGATCTCGTTCGGCTGCTGTGGCCGCTTCACGTTGGCGGAGCTGCTGTCGTTTTCTCTCTCTGTCATGCTGGTTCTCATCTGGGTGCTGACGGGCCACTGGCTGCTCATGGACGGTGCGTCAGCATGCTGTTACTGTGTTTGCGTGTAGGAAGAGGATGTAAACACATCCACTCGTAATGCCTTGTATGGAGTGTTGTGGTGTCAATCATATGTTTTTGTCTCCTGCAGCTCTTGCCATGGGGCTCTGTGTGGCCATGATTGCATTCGTGCGGCTGCCCAGTCTCAAGGTGTCGTGCCTGCTGCTGTCAGGCCTCCTCATCTATGATGTGTTCTGGGTAAGCAATTAATGCAGCAAGTCAAACTGGTTCCTAGGGATGGATAGGAAGTCCTTGTATCACGTCATGCGTGATTTAATGTCACAGTAACCAGACACTAAATACACTACAAGTGGTTTACACAAGTTTGAATGCCTTAAAAACCCATTGATCTGAAGGCTTTTACTGAAAGTTTGCCCGACAGATCTAGCTATATTCTAAATGCATGTTATTGATCTTACGGTGCATTTCTTTTTTTCTTTCTTTGAGCTTAGGTTTTGAGCTCGTAATTTCTATTTCAAATATCATTACTCAATCTACTGAGAAAACGCCAGGCTTGTCTCTGATGACGTATATTATTTAGTTTGTATAAACCCTGCCTTTTTCTTTTAATTGTATGCATGCTTGCTTTTTCTTATTTAATGACCTTTTTCACTCTGATGTGTGTCACAATACAGAAGAAAAGATCTGTCTCTACTTCAGTTTCATGGTGACTTTAAATGCTTATTAGTTTCGTAAACATAATTTGGGCTTACATATTCTCTTTTTAGTAGAATTTCATTAAAAAAAAAAAAAAGTAAAAAAAATATATATATTTATATATATATATATATATTTTTTTTTTTTTTTTTATGGCTAATTTTAAATACAATTATTATTATTATTATTATTATTATTATTCCTAAAAGATTTTTTTGTTTTTCTGGGAGAGCCGGTAAATATTACACGTTACACAAGCTTTTTACCATTTTTTTATTTATTTATTTGGAACTAACTGGATTCCAATGAAACAATACAATTATTATTAGTAGTAGTAGTAAGAATAGTAGTAAAATATTAATATTTTCATTGTAAAAAATTGCTATTTGCAATGTTTTACTGTAAAAAAAGATATATATATGATAATTTTGCATTACAAGTTTAAAATTTCAATCCTTCAAGCCATATTGTGGTTTGATTTCGAATAATGGTGCAGCCCTAAATCATGGTCTAAATTGTTTTCAAAGTGGTGCTTTCTAGGAATTGAAATCTTTGCTTAGCAACAAGTTCTTCCTCGACTTGTTTGGGAAAACATCCTGCTTTTTATTTTCGCATTCTTCCATGTTTTTGAGTCACTCTCACATGTGAATAATTAAAGCGATCATGCCCGATGTAGATCGGCGTGTATCTGAGGTACCTCTCCACCCTGCTGGTGCCATAAAGCGTGTAATTGCAGCTCATTAAATTGTTTCAGAAGTATTCTTGTAAAGGCTGTTTCCCTATTCTCTTGTGAGCACTCGTTTAACAGATGCTTTATTATATAGACAAATGCACCTGGAGCAATCTAGAGTTAAGTGCCATTTGAAAGCAAACCTGTGACCCTGCGGTGGCAAGTCCAGATTTAAACCACACACTCTGAAACGTGTTCCCTATCCCACCCCAGTGCTGACTGTCGAGACCTTTTCGTCAGTGTCTCGAATCACTCCAAACACGCTTACACAAGCCTGACATCGCTCTCTCTCAGCGTCTTAAAACAGCAGGGCAAGCTGCTCTGTCCTCTGACTCATCTCCCTCGTCTCCTGTAGGTCTTCTTCTCCGCCTACATCTTCAACAGCAACGTGATGGTGAAGGTGGCCACGCAGCCCGCCGACAACCCCCTCGACGTGCTCTCACGCAAGCTGCACCTGGGACCCGGCATGGGACGGGACGTCCCCCGCCTCTCTCTGCCAGGAAAGCTGGTGTTTCCGAGCTCCAGCGGCAGCCACTTCTCAATGCTGGGCATCGGTGATATCGTGATGCCGGGCCTGCTGCTGTGCTTCGTGCTCCGATACGACAACTATAAGAAACAGGCCAACGGAGAAGTACCCGGTTCTGTCAACATGTCCGGCCGCATGCAGCGGGTTTCCTACTTCCACTGCACCCTCATCGGTTACTTTGTTGGTGCGTATCGCGAACCGGATCAGTTGGTCTGTTTGTCATTTCATCTGTCGTTCAGTCTACAGTGTTACAGTGTAGACTGAACGACAGATGAAACAGTGTTTCCCTTTATGAGGCCAATTTATTTTTTATTTAATCAATAAATTCAAATAGTAGGACACTAAGGTTATGAAATCAACAAAATTTCTGTTTGCAATGCAGAGGTGACACAGAACCTAAATCTGAAGTGGCATTTAGATGCATTTGCACAGACCGTTTAATGCAGTGTGCTGCTTAGAGACGCAACATTTTTCTGCTGTGGCTTGCTTTGAAACACTTTTTTTTTTTTTTTTTTTTTTGCAATTAATATTAACTTGTTTATTAGACTGTTTTATCAAATCTATCACATTTGCGATCATGCTGATATATGAAGAAAAACTGTACTCTTCACGTGATATTAACCCTATCAGATTATGTAAAAGTCATATGGGTGCATTTTTGCTCCCTTGAAATTTGAGGGAAATCTAAATGTTTTAAAAGACTAAATCACACAGAGTGAAAGCTGAACTCTAAACGTGCACGTGCGGTAGTCTAACGTACATCATGTAGTGAGTGTACTCATGCGCTCTCTGGGTGTGTTTTTGGTTTTTGCAATATTCTAGATAGTCAAATCGCTTAAACAATCACTATTGTAAACAATATGTCACAACCCACGCTAGCTTGCACGTACAAAAACTGAAGTATACTTTAGACTTTAGTCTATCTATCATTCTGTCTGTCCACCTCTTCTTTCTTTTATCCATCTCTTGAGCTGTCTGTTGTTCCATCTGTCCATCTATCATATTGTTGTCTATTTGTAGGTCCGTCTGTCCATCGTTCTGTCAGTCCTTGTATGTGTTTGATTCACCAAAAAGACTGGTTCATTCAGTAATCTGCCTGCACTTGTTCCACTGTTATTGACTGGTGCTGCAGACTGAACACTCTGCTCCTGCGCTGTGTGATGGTTCTCTCTCCTCTCGTCTCAGGTCTGTTGACTGCAACCGTGGCGTCTCGTATCCACCGCGCGGCCCAGCCTGCCCTCCTGTACCTGGTGCCCTTCACCCTGCTGCCTCTGCTCACCATGGCCTATCTGAAGGTGTGTTTGTTTGCACCAACAGCAGACTCTCCACAGGGATGCTAGTGCCTCATTTCTAGAAATGTCAAAACGGTGTCAGCTTAATTTCGTAGAATTAGCCATTTCCTCACTTGCTCAGAAACGAAGCAGAAGTGTGCATCAGGTCATTTCTCGGTTATCTGAGCGAGGTGTGTGTCGGATCCGTACCGTGGCGCTACATTATTTATGTGCTAGCACACACACCTGTGCATCTCTGCGGGTACGTAGCATTTCTTTAATGTAAGCATCAGTTGTACTCCAGTCTCTTTTCACTGTGGCAGATGTTTTGTTCTGCATGTGATGTGACATAATCTGATCAGTTCGGTGTAGTGCCGGCGTAATGGCAACAAGCCTCTCTTTTCCATCGAGACGATCAGTTGTGGAATGGTTTTAAACGTTTGTTGATGTTGAAATGCTGTTACAGTAGCTAAATGCACCCTTGCAGGTTTACTTCATGACACTGGCCAAATATTTATAATCATGCAAAGTCAAATAGTTTATTAAATCATTTTGGACACGTGTCTCAAAGCACAAATGGTTTACTAAATGCGTGCGTGCGTGCATGTGCGATCACGCATGTTGATGGGTGTGACCTTCATGGATTGAACAGATGTAATCATAAATGATGCATGCATAGCCACACAGGTTTGTGCTGAATCATTTACAACTCTAAACAGCGATATCCATGGTTGTTCAAACCGGTGTTGATGTTTACTGCTAATTTTTATTTAGTTTTACTCATAGTCTTTTGATGAAAATGCCCTTTAGATTAAGTCATGTTTTAGTCATCTGAATTGTTTTAATTACAGTAGGTTTAGTCGACTTATATCTAGTGGGTTTAGTTACAGTGTAATGCATTTGTTAAGCATCTCTCTAAAGTGTCCAAACTCATTTTATTTTCCTGAATGTAACATCTATTAACCTATTAATACGAATTATATTAAGGTTTAAACGTGCAATATAGACACCGATTTAACTGCTGTGTCACATACCATGTCTTAAAAAAAAAATAAAACCACGTATTATAAAGAAACAAGAACATGGAAATACCCAGTGGTTATAATTATAACAAATAGCTTACAACATTCTTCATTCTTTCAAGCAGACATATTAGATGAATCCTTATAAGGGTTACTAAAGTGATTCAGTCAAGAGCAGGAAGTGGTTTTCTCTTTTGTTTGTTTGATTAATATTAGCGGAACAGACAACCGCAGCTACTGTCCCTTTAAAACCAAATGCATGGATGCAGTATAGATCAGTAGGTTTAAATGTGTGTCTCTAACCTCCCAACAAATCGTCATGACTGGATCTCTTCCCATATCGCACCTCCCTAACATTTACGTCCGGTTTTTATTCATGGAAGAAAATGTCAAAAGATTATTGTCAGATCGAGTTTTTCTTTTATTATAGACTCATTGGCAGTGATGAAAATTATGACCAAAGAAAATTCTCAACGAAATTAACACCATTTCAAACCCAGTAAAAAAGTGACTAAACACTCTCTTATCCGCTCGTCTCTAAACTGTACGATAAGACTAGCTGTCAAACCTCTGATGTGACAGATGAAAGTGTGCCGAGTGAAATGTCACCTTTATCTGTAACTTCCTGTAATGCGGCTGCAGACACACTGACATTTACTGTAATAATCTGTGACTGTCTCTCATATTTGTGAGCTCTGATATATGTCAACTTTAATGCACGGCTAATGTGTCAAATGAGTGCAGGAATGATGGGCACTGGGTCATTGTGTTTTTTCACATGCATTAGTCTATTCACACAGACAATATAATTAAACTATGCACTTTATTTATCATATCAAAAACCTTCAGAGCTGATATAGTAAGAGCAGATAAAGTAAATGGGAATTTGTTTTTATTCACTTATAATAATATACATTAACTTAGTATATACTAGATATTTACAAGGGAGATGAACTAAAATATCTGATTAAACTTATTATTAATGTTGGTAGATTTTTATTCTATTTGTACTTGAATGATAATTGTTATTTGTGTGAATCATGAGGTCATCAAAAATAATTCACGTATTTTCTGGAATTTAAGTCACTTTTTTTTTTCATAGTTTGGCTGGTCCTGCTACTTATTTATCTAAATTAATTTGACGTGAACCAAGAGAAATGAACCAAGAGAAAACATTACCGTATACAGCCGCGAGAGGGCGCTCTATGCTGCTCAATGCTCCTGTAGCTACACTGAAAACAGAGCGCCCTCTGGCGGCTGTAGACGTAATGTTTTCTCTTTGTTCTTGGTTCTAAATAAATGCAACTTATAGTCCAGTGTGACTTGTTTTTTTTTATCTTGTCATGAAGTATTTTGGTACTTTTACTTCGGTGTGACTTATAGTCAGAAAAATACGGGTACTGACCTTAAAAAAAAAAATAATAATAATTGTAGTAGCCTATATTAAAGGTACAATTTGTAAGATATTTGCAGGAAAATATCCAAAAACCGTATCTCTACAGAAAACATATGCTATTATAGTGATCAACAAGATTAGTATTATGGTGCATACACGCCAAACGCGGGGCATCGCGTCTCTAGACCCACGCAAGGACGTGTCTGATTCATAGTCTGATCGCGTCTTTGCATTGACTGTGTATGTAGTCTACTCAAGCAAATCGTTGATCCATGATTTATCTTTCCGTTCTTAATGATGGCCGTCAGCGGTTGGGTAGAAGACAACAAATCCCATCATTCCACGCTCCTCCTCAGCGTCATCAAACCACGCGATTGTTATGGTTTTGATAATGCGCCCTCTAGTGGCTGTACCTTTAAGTTTAAGTTTTATATATATATATATGTGTGTATATTGACCTATTGCAATTTTAAATAGGTCCATAATTTATTTTTATGCACATAACATGTAAATAACACTTAAAGTATGCAAATGAATAAACCGCTGTGACAAAGTAATTAGAAAAAAAAACTAAGTACAATTTTTTTTTTTTTTTTTTAAATGAAAAACTGATTGAGCATCTTTTGCTCTTGGTATGAGTTGGTGGTTATAGTGTCTGTGTCTGGTGCTCCACAGGGCGACCTACGGCGCATGTGGTCCGAGCCCTTCCACACCAAGGCCAGCAGCTCCCGCTTCCTGGAGGTATGATGCTGCTCTGACCAGCACAAGCACCCGCCAACACACCCACCCACCCACCGGAGAGAGAGAGAGAGAGAGAGGTCAGAAGAGAGGAACCGCACTCGTCTTCTCATCGTCCCTCATTCCCGTTGTCATCTAGCCAGTGGATGAACGGCTGTACGCAGACTTCACTGCCAGATGGATTCATGCGCTCCTCACATCTCCAATCATACATGTGTTTCTTCCTCTACCTCTTTTCTTTCCCAACTCCATTCCACTTTTATCACGCCACCTTTCCCTCTCTATCTCTCTCTTCCTTCTATCCCATCTTCCCTTTCCTGTTCCACCGGACTCAGCCACATGTTACCGGATCGCTCGCTGTCTGGACGTGAACCGGAGCTCCTTTGAGCTCCAAGTGTGTTTCCATTTGTACCGTTTGGCACCCTTATGGATTTACAGACTGAGATTTCTTTATTATTTCCTGCTCTAAACGAACTGTGGATGAGGAACGTGGATTCTGCCACAGCTTGGGATGACCCTATAAGGGACCAGCACACAGTAGAGGACAGCGTGGTTTTCCCCCTTCCTTCCTTCCCTCCTTCTCTCTTCCTCTTTCTGATAAAACCCAACCCACATCCCTCCCTCCCTTCCTCCCGCTCGCCTGTTTCCCTTTCTAACAACCCTTCCTTCGCAGAAACATGTATTTTATTTAGAAAGATTTTATTCTTGGCATATACAGAGATGATGCATTATAAATTGTGGGGCGTTCAGCTCTATGTATATATGTGTACACATGTATTAGGGGTTATCATGTCGAGGTGCAAGTGTGCGTGAGATCGTGTGCGAACAAGAGCGAAGATGCATTTAAATAGGAACCGGTTTTCATTTCGTTACTTTCCGATCTCAAAACGCACAGATGGGGAAGTGTTTTTAATCTCTTTCCTTTTGCCCTCATGAATTGGTCTGCATAGGTCACTCTTTTGCCCCTTCCGTAAAACTCTCAATGGGCCGTTCAGCTCGGCCAATGAAGACAAGGTTGTGTGAATGTGTGGCGTTGCCTCCACAGGCTCTGGACGGACTGCTGAAGATGAGCTCTGTCGTGTTAACAGGGAAGTGGGTAAGGATTGTACTAAGTTCAGTTATTTAAACAAATATGAATTTTCCGCTAGTATTTCAAGCATTAGCATTTTTTTTTCTTAAAGTCATTCCTTCAACCCAGTTGGCTCTGAAATGATGAAACTGGAATTGAGTGTGTGTGTGTGTGTGTGTGTAGAAAATAATGCATTTTGCTGCCTCAATCTGTTGAGGTTTGCTTTTTCTTTTTTCTTTTCTTTTTTTTTACCTGTTGTTACCTGTTTTTTAATCTGTTAGTCGTCTGGCCTTGCATGTCAATTGTACAGCGTGTCGTTCTTCAAAGCTGCATTTGCAGGGCACTGCGCTAGTGCGACACTCTGAAACTGAGACGCTGACACGGGGTCGAGGACGAAGGGTCGCACAAGTGAGGTTATAAAACGGAGAGTAGGCAACGAGGCCGGACCGCTGTGACCCCCGCGGCCGGCCTGGACCTCGCGTTGTCTGAATATTCAGTATGAACGTTCGCTTGGCAGTGGGACACGGTTAACCTGAGCATCATGGACATCGTTTTACCCCAAAACCACCTCACTGTCCCTCTGCCACCCTTACAGACATAACAAAAAAAGAACAATATAAATGACGATCATGAAGACTGCATTGAAAGTAAGCTCAAATGCTGATTTTGTTTTTTTGTTTTTTTTTTTATGAAAGAGTGCTTTGTTTTTTTTTTTGTTCATTATTTGTATTTTTTTCTCCACTTTCCCCCTAATGCTGTGGATTTTCGTTTTGTTCTTCAATGTTTTTTTTTCCTCCATCGTCCTCCCTGCCTACAGAGGGCTATCAACATTAACAGCCAAAAGGATTCTGTATAAAAAATGATTAAAAAAAAAGAGAAAAGATTTGAAATAAATAAATTAAAGTGTAGTGAAATGTGGATCCAAATGAGCTGTACTGAAAACATTTCAGCTCTCTTAACCTCCCCTTTGTTCTCTGTCAGGATTCTGCTGTAAATAAACATGACTCTAACTGTACGCTCCGGTGGTCTCATTTCCTTTATTATTATTAGTGCTGTATGCTACTACACTGTACAAAATGATATGATCAGTAAGCATTTCTGCATTTACACAGAAGCAGTTGAGCAAGTTTAACTTGTTTCTGTAAGTTATATGAAATTACATTTTTTTAAGACTTTAATGTGGCATGGACGAAGTTGATTATACCTCAAAAGATTTAAGACATTATTGTTGCAGTGTGTTATATATTATTGTTACTCATGTTTATGCTACTATCATTATTATTATTAATGATTGTTATTATCATCAATAGTTGCTTATATTTGCGGGTTCCATGTTTCCGATATTAATTTTGAAATTAACGATTTGTTTCTTATTTTATTCATGTGCATTAAGACTGTTGTTTATTGTGTGGTTGAATCCCGTTGGGAAATCTTGTAACCCGGTTTCTGGTTGAATACAAGCTGGTCGATACGTTAAAGGTGTTTGTTCTAGCTAATTACATAGTTTTTTATGGGTGACTAATGAGTTGAATATTATGTTTTAGACGTTACTGCTCTTCTAGTGGAAGTCACCACACTTCTGATAAATCTCTAATGTCGTTCACTTTGTGACCAGAAGGTGTCGCTGTAACCTCACTGCAGCTCATTTTTATTTAATAGGATTGATATGATTAGAATAAGTATAATAAAATAATACTATAACGCTTAAACCAAAAGTATCAGACTAAGTAAAAGTAAAATATTTAATAAAAAAAAGTAAAAGTAAATATTTACCAAAAGTAAATATGGAAACTATATAACCAATACGTTCGTGTTAAGATTATAAACCGTATAATTCGTGCATTAATATGGAATAAATTCCTTCTAGAATATCCTTCTAGGTAATGAACTCCATAATTAACTCTTCATTTGAGGTTGTGACGTCACTTCCCGTGGCAGAGGCGCGTGGAAATGGCCGCTCGTGCACGTGTTGAGATTGCGAACACAGCCTCTCAACACTCTGCTAGTACTGCTCTGGGAAGACTTCTGGGAAGAACTTGTCTCTAAATACAGACTTCAACAGAGTTCAAGACAAATATAACTGGGCTTTTAATATGATTGACTTTTTTCTTTTTTTTTAGAAGAATCGAACTGCAAAAAGTTTATTATCTAAAGATGACTGCATGGCATCCCGATAATGACGCTGCCAATTTGGCGCATTTGTTTGGTTATGACTAAAGCATGATAAAGGTCTGATAGCTTGCAATATCATTTTAAAAAGATTTTTTAAAAGGTGTAACAGAATTAGACATATAATGCATATTAATATCAGTTGACACTGTATCTCCCAATATTATGTCTTATTAAGATTAAATTCGTTTTTATGTATTTATTTTAATCAAAGATTTATTAATTCTTTTTATTGTGGGGGCAAAACATTCAATGCAATACAATGATGATAGAGATATGAACAAACCTCATTCCTCAAAAGCCTGATTGATTTACAGATGATGTACCACGTTATCAGCCTCAGCCTAATCATAATCCACCTGAGCTGCTTCAGTCCAGTAAATGTTCATCTCCAAATACTACTAATAATATTAAAAGTTATACATTTACTTTTTAATTTTATTTTTGTTGCTAAAAAACAAATATCGATCAGACAGCAGAATGCATGTAGATTGTGTAAAACAGGTTTATCAGCAAAGTTTTGCTAATGCTGATCATCTAGAAGCCTTAGAAATTCATACATCAAAATTATGAGAAATTGTAGGGTTAATCTGCTGGATTTTGGGCATCAGGGTTGTGGTGAGGGGGGTTATTGGGGGTCGTTGAGGTCGTTAGAGAGACACTGCGGCTGTGGTATTTCTAGGGTCCAGCCCTGTTCACACATTGGTCAGAGCACCCAAAGGCCCTGCCGTCTGGATGGATGACTGTGCAGGATCCCACTGGGACGCTGTGGATTGTCACATGCAATCTATGGGAAGAAAAAAAATGGCTGAGCCACAGTACGAAGTTACCTTGATGCGGAGTGTGTTGAATGGAAAGAGCAGATGTTATTGACACACACTTATTCACTTATAAACAGGCAAGTGTTACATTAAAGGAAAGGAAGGTCAGTTGTCCCATAATAAGAGCTCAAGCTTTATTTGTTTGCTTCTAATGGTTCAGAAGTACATGTAAGTGGAGCGCTTCATAAAACGGGTGTAGAGTTACTGAGCAGGACTGATGAAGGGCGGATGTAGGTGGATGCTTTAATTATAGGTTATCTTTAAAGTAACGTCCAGCACTCCTCCCCCCGACCCTCGGGGCTTGTTTGAATAAGGTCTGTGTGCCCCTGTATGGGCTTCTCCAGCCCGGTGCCCTTTGACCCCTGTGTACATTCCACATGTATTCTGTCAGATGAAGTGAGGAATTCCTCTGAAGCTGTGTTAATGGACTGGAGGAGCTACAGAGGAACACATGGGTTGGAAAGTCCTCTGGAGCTCTGGCTCTCACACACTGCTAAAAAACTGATGTTAGAAGCCCAACACATTTGTTAGTAGATGATGAAAATGTGTGTTTTAGGTTCTCTGGTTGTTTCAAAAGTTGGAGTTACATTTCAGTAGGCTACTAAACACAATTAAATATTCTTGGTTGGGTGGAACATTATAAATAACAGCACTTTAGCATTTGGAACTTTAAAAAGGTTCTTTGTTGGCATTTATGGTTCCATTAAGATCCTTTAACATCAATGGACATTTCCAATCCACAAAAGATTCTTTAAAGTGGAAAACAGTTCTTTAAGCTAGCAAAAATGTTCTTCACAATAAGATGAACTGTTCAATGGAAGGTTGTTTGAGGAAGGTTCTTATTTTCTGTGGCATCAATGTTACATTTTTTTTTTTTTGAGTTTGCGATATTATATATTATATTTTTATAATTCTTATTTGTTTAATTATTTTATATTAAATAAAAATATTTCAGGTATGCATTAGTATATATAATATAATATAATGACATGGCTTATATAGTTTTACACTGCACATTCATTTAAAATGAACTAGAAAAGAGTAATTAAAAGTCATGACAAGAAATGTTGTAATTTAAAATGTATCCATTTGACAATTGTAACACACTACCATTCAAAACTTTGGGGTCAATAAGCTTTTAAAACACCATTCAGCAAAGGGGAATTAAATAGATCCAAAGTCACAGTAAAGACATTTAGACACTAATGTTACAAAATAGTTTTAGTTCAAATAAATACAGTTCTTTTTGGTTTTTACTCTTCGTCAAAGAATCTTGGGGAAAAAAAGATCAACATTTCCACAAAAGTGATTAATCTTAAATATTCCTTTTAAATATGGTTTATTTTTAAAAACATTTTTGAAAAGCAAATCAGCATATTAGAATGATTTCTGAAGGATCACGTGACACAATTCAGCTTTGCCATCAAAGAAATAAATGACATTTGAAATATGCATTATAATAGAATAATTATTTTAGAATGTAATGATACCTGACATGTTAGTTCATGTTGTTTACTGCTTTTCCGATCAAATAAATACACCTTTGCTGAGTTTAAGACTTAAATAAATAAAAAAAATCTTAGATTTACAAAAAAAAAAAAAAAAGAATGAGCAAAATGCTGTTTTTTTAGTTTAAAATGAGTTTAGCATGTCACATTTCAACTACTAAAGACCTCATACACTCCAGGTTGATCCTTCTTGAAATAAAAAGTAAATGTTGTTTCTTTATGCTTTTTAAATTCCATCTAATTCTAATAGCTTATAATTGCATTGATTTTTTCCCCCCTCACAATTCCTTGTCAGTAGTACTGGAATGCTACATCAACCATGCTTTAGGAATGAAGGACGGGGTGTGAAGGTGTTGTATGAAGGCAATAAAGGCTATAAACGTCCTTCCCGTGAAGCTTTACACCCCGAGCAAGTATAAACTCAGAATGCCCCACAGAAGTGCTGATGTTTTCAGTGACACGTTCAGCCTGAGAGCTCCTCATCCACACAGCTGGAATGCAGGGCATGCGCTCAACGCACCCGCTTCGGGCTGGAAAGGGTAGACGACGCTTCTTAAGGAGAAACAGGGGGGAGGAAAGTGCTGGAAAACTGGAAGTGGGGTCTCAACTCCAATAAGAGTGATGGATCTCAAAGGGACTCGCATCCACTCTCTGTGACAGCGATAGAAGAAGCTCATCCATTAACCTTCTGTTCGGCTCGGGGATATGATCAATGACTGTCCATCAGCGCTGGTCCAGGAGGGAGAGAGGCATGGGACGGAGAAGAAGAGGGTAGGCAGGGAAAGGTTAAAGGGCAGAGGAAGAGGGGAGGAACATTTCTGGAGGAAGGGAATTTGAGGAAAGAAAGAACAATAACAAAACTCTACCTCCCACGTTTGAGAGGTTTCCTGTTCTCGGCCGGAAACAGCGTTCAGGTAGAACTGCTGGAGATCAAACAGGAAGCTTTCAATTCAAATTAAAAAATTAAAAAATTGAAAAATTGAGATCAAACAGGAAGCTTTCAAATCAAATAAAAAAGCTGAAATTAAAGATTTGTGTTTGAAGAGTCAAAATGTCTGATTTAACAGTGGAAAAATATAAGTTTCGGTTAATATTATTATTTTATTTCTTTCTACAGAACAATCTTTTTTAACAATTTGTGTGACTTTTAAAATGTATTTTAGTTTGTTCTTCAATGACATATGAATGATTTAAACTAAACACAGAATTACGTATCAGAGCATAACAAAGTATCATCTAAAAGAACTGCTTTTATTTAAGGTAAAAATATGACTTAACATCGCTGAATCAGCCTAAATAGATAAATTTTTTACCAATAAAACTGATTTTATGGGTTAAATCAGTAGACAGCTTATGAACTAGCAAAAATGAAACAATTAAATTAAAAATGACAGTGACACTGAAAGCACAACTGCCTTCTCACGTTCTCCAATTTTAATAATCTTTATATTCTTAATGTATTTATTAAATCAAACCCTAAAAAAAAGAGACACATGACAAGATCCTAAATGGGACATGACTGGCTCCAGAGAAATGTAAATGAGCTTCTCTATCAAAGGAAGTCTTTTTTATTTCAGTAGAAATGTCTGTATGTCCTGTTTTTGTGTCCTTTCTGTGTAAATCTGTGTAAAAATGATTTAACTTTACCATTCATTTACCAACCTTTTCCATAGTTTCATAAATAATTATTACTTTAATTATTATAAATGTTTACTCCAAAAACTTGCTGTGACATGATGACACTGATGAAATCCAGTTAGATCTGTTCTGTTTAATTTAAACACATTTCTAAATCATTCCTGTGATCTATGTCAGCTGTTATTTTGTTGTTATTTCTCAGAATATTTAACATAACAGCCACAAGATTATTAAAGCATTTCCCCACTTTATTTCTTCCACAAAATTAGTTTTCTTATCCTTTGTGTTTTATTGCATTCGTTTGGTTATGTTGTTGTTATTCAATCCAAATATAAAGAAAAGAAAAATACAAATATTTTGGTAAAAACATGATTCTTGAATTGAATTGATTTCTTTTAACTGTGCTTTCCAAAATAACTGCACATACAAAACACATTTCCACTGACCTTCTTAGTTGTATTAAACACTTTTAGAGTTACATAGCATTACGTGTACATGCAGCATGTGTGTGTGTATATATATCTATCATTTGTTTTCATTAATATAGAGTGGTAAATGATTTTCTCTGTGAGATATGCTACTAATAAAAACGAAGCAACAAGCATTGCTCTTGACATTTTCTGTGCATGCTTTTAAATTGCTCATCAACCCTTGAACAGCGTGACATTACAACCTGAAAACTTTTAAAGAGGATCCTACAGAACCAGAGAGCTTTCAGTCAAAACTTCAGTGTATATGAATTCAAATGATTTAATGCAACTGCAGAAATTAGATATTAATGGATTAAAATATGTTTATTATTTATAAATGTAGAAATTTGGATTTTAAAAACTAGTTGAAAAGCCACTGATAATTTTTACATTCCAGGTGTGTTACAGCAAAGAAGCGAGGTGTATCTCTGGAGTCAGTTATGATTTTAAATGGCCAACAGAAAGACAGAGGCAGAACATCCCTTCTGGTTTTCCCACATCAAACACTTTTAACAGAGTAAGCACACAATCAGATCCCTTCAGATTGGGGGACAGTGAGAGGGAAAGGGGGGAAACGGGTCCTTTCTCACTAAACAATACCATTATTTCAGCTCCCTTGGCCAAGAATGCCACATTTCACAGCCCACTACCCTCCTCCAGATGTCAATCAAAGCTCAAGCTCCACCCACAACCAGCCCTGTTCAGCCCACTGCTGCGGCCGACACACAAGATCCATGTCTCGTATGAAGTCTTACAAGAGAAAGGTGTATATTTCTCACCTGTTACATTTTTAGTTACAATTTACTTTTTTGTGTGATCTTTGCTTTTTTGTTTTGTAAAGTTTCAAATAAAATGTAACAAAAATGAATGAATACATTTCAAAACAGCCCTGTAGCCATATAAGCGTAACGAAAGAAAAAATGTGCATGTGAATAAATAATTATAAATTATAAATAAACAAATGGGGGAAAACTTTTTAAAATCTTAGTTGAACAGAATTTGATTTCTGATCACATTTATAGCTGACATATATGAGCGAATGCATAGATGCATGGTTTCTTTTCATTTAATTTTAAATGCATTTTTTCTTTTAGTTTCATTTAATGTAAAAAAAAAAGAAGAAGAAACTTAAAAAACTAATTTTATAATGTTAATCAGTTTGCTCACTTGTTTACATGTGTGATCATGATTTAGTAGACAAAGATATCAATAATACACAAAACAACTCAAATATTAAATATTATGTCTCTCATGTGCTAGTTCTATCTGTATGAGATGCTTTCTTGTGTGTTGAAATAGACATCATCTTTTAAATGTTAAAATGAAATTAAACATCTCTGTTCATGTGACTGTTTACATCATTTTCACAGAAAATTAAGAGAGTCAGCCATTTCAAACCCTCCTTAAGTATTGAGTTTTGCATTTAAACTGTTTAAAATAAATAAATACTATAATATAACAAGGAAATGTGAAGTGATTCTCATCATAAGTAATTGTAACGCGTGTATTTCAGAAGTAGTGTCATGAGCGGAGCGGGTTTTGTGAATGAGACACACATTGCGTCGCGTATTTGTTGTTCAATTAAAGTATGCAGCGGCGGTATCAGATTTGCATCCAATCACAGCACGAGTCACAGCGCCGAGGAGCTGAGGATTCAACCAATGGCTGATCGGATGGCAGAGACTAGCGCAGCAGCGGACCAATCAGCGGCGCGCATGCAAATGAGGCATTCGCTCCGGCTGGATCTGAATGTCAACTAGTCAAAGATGGAGTCTGACGCTGGAAGGCCGTGACGCCGCGCGTCTTTACATTCGCTCGTTTGTTTCGCGGAGCCCCGCGGTAAGAGTTCAACTAAGCGCTCTCGCAAACGGAGAGTCTTAATGCATTTACCGTTTGAAAAAGGACCGAAGACGAAGGCGTCCAGGTTTTGCACCTTTAACTCAACTTTTCCTCTTCTCTCACTCTCCCTCTGCATTTTTTTTTCCCTCTGGCTGAGTGTCCCTCCCTTGGTTCGCTGCCATTCATGAATCTGGGGTTCACTGTGTGCTTTTCATGCATTTGGGATGATTGGGTGGAAATGGCGGGAGCTGTAGGGCGTAAAAGAGAGTTTGGATGGATGGGATCAATGCACTCGCCTCATTTTCATGCGCATCAGGAGCGTGTGCCATCAAACCCGGGCTTCGAGATCTCTTCTGTTGCGTTATTCTGCAGAGTGTATCTGCGCGAGGCTTGCGGTCTGAGAAAAACACTGAAGGAGATGAAGTGGCAGGGTTTAAATGCACGCGCCGATAGTGTGATCAGGTACGATTTACCGTCTAAAACAGTGTGGATTTGAGGTCATGTAAACACGCCTCTGTTATTAACTACAAATTCGTTTGTCTGCTGAAGTTTAGTTGGGCTAGTGATGCTTTACATTTAATTCGAATCGAAACAAACATGCGAAAGTAGCCAGTGCGCTTAATTCAACTCGATTCCGTCATTAACTCAGTCAGAACGCTTCTAATGCGAATGGAAATTATTGTAGAATTCATTAGGTTTAGACCGTAATTCGGAAAGTTTATTATGATTATCAACAAGTCAAATGTGAATTAAGCAGCCTCTAAAACCGTTTTCTTATTTTAGCTCTCAATAATTTAAATCAACACGTTTTTTTTAATGATTAAATGATTTTTTTAACGGTAGCTATATAAAGCCCAATAATTTCGTAGACCTCACAGAGTTCCCACTGTCCTGGAAAAACAAATATTTGGGAATTTCAAAAGTGGCCTGGAAATTTCTGTAGTCAATATTAGTTTTAATTCTGCGCGGTTGTAAAAAGCTATTTCAAGACAAATAAATACTTAAGTGTTTGTATTTTTGATTTATTTATTTTTATTCTAGTTTTGATTATAAAAGGCTGGTAAAGTCCTGGACAGATCATGGTAACTCAGTGGGAAAGTGTGGGCACTATGAAATAAAATTGTCATCAGTGTTTTGCACAGGGCATAAAAAAGCAAAATAGGTGCCACTCTGTTTTTGTTTTCTTTTTGTAAAGTTTGTTTCGATTTGACTTAATCTAACATAACTCTCAATGTCTCTCTCTTTTTTTGTATCACTTTCCAGTTGTTTCAGGAATAGTTTTAACTGACACTGTCAGAAGTCCTTGAGAAAGATTGAGTTGGATCAGAGAAACATCCTTTTAAAATGTAACTTTTTATTTAATTGCATTATTAAAACTAAAACAAATTGTTTTCAAGCTCTTAAAATAGTTTTTATTGTAAAGCAGAGTGATGTGGGTAAGATATGGCTTGTTTTTTAATATTGTGGTTTTATTTTTAATTTGTTTAGTGGATATTGCCATCAATTAGTCACCGGTTGTAGACGAATTATTTGGTTGTGAGGAGGAACACTTGGATGAACTGCTCCGAGTCAGCTGCTCTTTCCTTTGTGCATTAAATATAGAAAATCAAATATACATCTGATCAAACATAATGAGGGGAAGGATTGTATGGTTATATATTGACCATGTTTTGTCCATTGCCCTTTTTCTGTTGTACTACTGGCCAATCAGAAGAGCAGTGCAATATTAAAAGGGCATTGGCTGATAGAACAGAGCCCTCCACCTCCCTCTGGTGCCTTCTCACCCCTCATCTGCTTTGACGTTATTTAACACGTGGAGCCCTGGAAAACCAAGAAAGCTGACACACTGTACACATTTACTGCAAACTTTAAACAAACTTGCATCAAATCAGTTTCAAGAAAGTGTTATATTTGCATTATTATTATTGTTATTGACTGACAACTTATTGTAAAATGCACATATATGCCCATATAAAAAGAAGCAATTGTAAATAATAATTTGTCAGTCTCCTCTAATAATTGTATTACTATATTAATAAAAAATAATATGGTAGCACTTTATTTTGCAGTGTCTTTAGTACACATTGCATGTATCTACTATTGTAATAACAATAAATTATGCATAATTACATACAATAACCCTACACTAAACCCTAATCCTAACCCTATAGTAAGTACATATTAATAAAACATTTCGAATTACACCGTAACAGAGACACCTTAAATATAGTGTAAACGATGATATTAATATTGTTGTTTGTATTATTGTTTTTAGTTGTTCTGTCTGTATTTTGATTTAACTGTAGCTGCTCATTTAAATATAATTAACAGTGTCTATTTTTACAGTTATTATTATTAGTATTAATCCTGTCATACTGTTTAGTTGTGGCTGCATTTTATTATATTTATTAATATATATAGCCTATGTAAATTATTATTTTTATTGAAAATAATTTTTTTAGTGTATATTCCTGCTGATAAGGTGGAAGATGGCAGTTAAAGTTGTTGAGGAGTTGAGGGTCAGAGAAGATGGCAGTCCCTCGGTCCACGTGCTGCTGTGCTGAGGTCAGCTGCTCTGACGATGTTGCACTACTGTTCCATCCATTCTAGCAGTGCAATAGTATTGTCATAGCATTTAGCCTCTGATATGCTCAACGCTCACGGGACCCCTGGGAAACAAGTGGCAGGTTTCCCCCTTACGTGGGTTAACCTCCAACTGTAGCTGTTGCAACGCATGTGTTTGAGAAATAAAATCAGTTCTTTTTGGACTTGAGTTCTGAGTTCAGACCTCATTTGTTTCGGCAACCGTGCCCTTTCCCTCAGTTATCGCGTCATCGCGCGTGGCTTCGTTCGGAGCTAAAGGGCCGAATGAAGGTGCATGGGTCGGACCCTCCCTTGTCGCAGGTTAGCAGGGGGAAGGGAATGTTTTCAGGAATGTAGGGAGGCTAGTGGGGGATGGTCAGGAGAGGGGCCCAGGACTGCTGAACATGTCTCTCTGCATTGCTGAGACGGTCCTTAACATAACTGTGTGAATCCACCTATAGGCTCTGAATCATACCAGGCCTATATGAGCGAGGAGAGGCGCTAAACAGAGCTGTCTGTACTTGCCTCATATATATATACCAATATGAGCTGTTGACTTTGTGAAGCTGAAGAAGCGTAGGTTCACAAGAAACTCTACACGTGTCGTTATCAGCTCTTTAGTGATAAACAGTGTCTCTGCGATGAAATCTTGTTTCTAATAGTTGGTTTTACACCAAAGCAGTAGCGTCATTTTAGAAATACGCCTGGGGTCAAATCTCAACCCTGTTTAACCATTGAGGTGGGAAACTCTGGAGCACCTCAGCCACTCCAGGAATGACTGCGACTTGTCGTGGCACGTCTGCAAAGGTTGCTGGGAAATAGTGGTATGTGTGGAATGGGAGATGATATGTGTCTGTGGCACTATCATACGGGACACATCACCACATAAAACTTCCTAAAGGGGTTTTCAGATGGTTGAAGAACTGTTTTTGCTTCCAAAAAGCTTTCAGTGATCAGTCTTTAAAAGAACCATTTTAAACTCCATGCTAAAAACTTTTCAATAATCGAAAAAGATTTCCACTATATCACAATTAAAATTTTTTTTTTTTTTCATTTAGTTCCCTAAAGAAACTTTTAATAAAATAGTTCTTAAAAGAATCATTCTCTTCTTAGTGTGGGGAACATTTAACAAATCTAAAGAATCTTTTTGCACTTTAAAGGACTTTTTGACTTACGGAAAAGTTACATGCATATTAAAGGTTCTTCATGGAACCATCAATGGCAGTAGAGAACCTTTTATTTAAAAAAAGAAAAGAAAAAAGAATTGTGTGTAGAATGGAAAGATTTCATGGATGTTGAAGGGTCCTCTTGGAACAATAAATTCCTAGAAACTTTCTTAAAAATAAAGGTTCTAAAAGTAAATCTGTGGTTTCATGAAGAACCTTCATGGAATCTTTCCATTGGACAAAACGTTTTTTGTTAGTTTGAAAAACTCTAATTTTTAAGAGTGCAGGATGCTTTCACTTCTCATAAACAGATTGCTCAATAATCAGCTCATCTGTATACTTTAATGTCACAACTGATTTTTTGATTATGGAGAAAAAAAACAAAAACAATTGTTAGAGTGTGTTTGGTTTTGATATCGGTTACACCTTGTTTTGGCTTGATGGTTGACATGTTAGACATGATGGAACAAGTTTATTAGCACTGAACTGCACTCCAGTGTTTCATTTGAAGGTCACTCGAAAAGGGTCAAAGGCCACTTAAGTTAAACATTTAAAAATGTTATTAAAGCTTTAATTAACTCAAATTGTCTCATAGGCTCCAGGATTGTCAAGCTGCCAGAATATGGATATTACGGAGGTCTGTGTTTTATAACCACTACATTGTTATTTGTGATTGTAGAAACCGAATTTGAGCCTGTGTGATACTAGACCCAGTTTAAAGTTTAAGGACAATCAATTCATACTAAAGGTTTAGTACAGGAATAACAAGACTTCAACCTCAACACATGAGGGATACATTCTAAAAAAAAAAACACTGATCAAAACCTTCAGTGTCCAATCTTCTGTTGGACTTGGTCTTGTTTTCATTAGACACTTTCCAAGAACGCAGGCTACAAAATAGGGTCAGAAATTCTTAAAAAAACAAAAAACATAGTGTTAATGTTGATTATTTAATGTAAGTTCTCTTAAAATGTTTTTATTTGGTCTGCTACTAAAGGTTGACTTGTAGGTAATGTTGGACGTGTGCTCCCATAATTTAAAGAAAAATACTAGTTTATAATTTTTTTTCTTTTGAATGGTTTTCCTTGACAAATGCAGTCAACACTACAGTTTGACATTTACTTCATGGCATGCTATGCATTACTTCATTAGGAATGTTTTAAGCAAAATCATCCAGTAACAGGCTTGAATGCTAAACTTACCCCCCACCCTTCAAAATATATATATATATATATATATATATATATGTGTGTGTGTGTGTGTGTGTGTGTGTGTGTGTGTGTGTGTGTGTGTGTGTGTGTGTGTGTGTGTGTGTGTGTGTGTGTGTGTGTGTGTGTGTGTGTGTGTGTGTGTGTGTGTGTGTGTGTGTGTATATATAATTAAAAGATTGTACTGTAATGAATCAGTTGTCAAAGTGATGTTTGTTTTATTATGTAAGTGTTAGATTCAGTAATGAAGATCAGGCCAGGCCAGAATCATCATTTTAATGGGCAGGTTAAAATGAAACAATAATAGTTTAAAAAACATATCTAGTAGACTAGTTCTCGTAACAAAATCACGACCTGTGCTGCTCTTAACATGCTGTGTTCGTGGAAAGGGCTTGTTTTCCTGCTCATTAATCTGCGTGATCCACATGATAGTTTAAACTCTTGTTTGAATGTAAATAATGAGTTCTATCGTAATTTGATTTACACAGTAGGAGCAACCTGTGTCCATACCTCTACATTTATGAGTATCACTGTAGGCCTCGATATCTGTGGTATTAAATGTTGTTACTTTGGTAATTAATAATTTGTAATGTTTATACTGTTGGCCAGGTGATCGCTCCTCTCAGGTTAAATTGGTCAAAGAAACGGAAATGAAGACAAGTTATCGCGAGATCTGCATGAAGAGAGTAAAGTTAGCGGCTTATAATAAACAAGCTGTAAACCCTTTTATGCGAAGTCGAAGTCAGTAATGATTTTCTAATTCTGTTCTTCTAATAGTAGCTGAGTCTGGTGAAAGGAAAGGTCTTTATTGTCAGGTCTATATGCTAGGCTAGTCTTTGCCGCCATCTTACGGACAGCAAAACAAAGCCTAGAGTTTTTCCTGAAGATGTCCGTTTGTTGATCAATTTACCCGCCGTAGAGACAAAGTTTTTTTCTTCTTCCTTGCGTTTTTAATCACCGGTTTTTACGAATTTGTCGTTTTTTCAGTTCCTTGTCTTCACAAACCGTTGATAAGTTGCAGGAACTGACTCTAGTTTAACACAATAGGAAATTAACTTTTACACGTGTTTGTCATAATAATATTCATGAGTTCAATACAATTAGAAATAAATGACAACAAAGTCTAAAATATAGCGCTTTAATATTTTTTTCCATATGCTTCTGAAAAATAGTAAATACATAAATAGGTATAGCCTAGGACTAAGTTATCGAATGTTTTTTAAAAATGACTTTCTACTTAATTATGTCAATCCCTGCATTACTGTGATTCTGTCACATGGGAGGAGATATGATAAACATATGCAAATAAACATTTGATTTCAAAATCCTTCAACCCAGTTCTTCAGTTTTCATGCGTTCATGACTGAGGTACAAAATACATTCTACCAAAGGTCTTAAATACACAGAATATAAAAGTTTTATAAAATGGTTAAATAAAGATTTACACTTGCTTTACAAATAACAACACAAAAGCTTTTAACTTAAAGTACTTATTAACATTAAAAAAACTTTAAAATTCCTTTTAAATCACAATTACCTGCCAGAAGTTAAAGCTAATACTGCAAATCAACCACACAGGTGCAGTGTATGAATACTCAGGTTAAACACAGGAATGGATAATGTTAAAGTCAAACATTTTTACAGCAGTACAAAACACACAGAATAAAGAAAGAATTCAGTCCTCATGTCACTGTGGATGTAGGTGGGTTATTTCGGGCACAGTTCTCTTCTTGTCCACAGTCACCGTCTTCACACTCACACTGCCGCTGTGTGGGAAAGATGTAATGATGTTAAACACTTCAGTATTTAGATAAGGAAAATACAATGGGAAACACGAGAGGACGATACTGTAACACTTGATGTTTGGGTGTAATGCCTTTAAGGAATACAACAATCTATATAAGAGAATAATAAGAATAGTTCAGACCGTGATGCTGGAGGATCTGAGCATGTGCTCGGACAGCTCTGAGATCTGCTCTTTAGTCTGAGACTCCACTGCGGCCTCGTGTGGCATCTAAAACAGTCAGCCAAAATAAAGACATGAACACCAGCACCCGTTTCATTATATTTACAGATACTTCTAGTACAATACATATCAAAAATAATATTACATATGAACATTTATAATTAATAAACCGTTCTACTCCAGTGTGGTTATGCAGGACAGGTTTACCAGGACAAGAGGGGCTCTGAAGAGGAAGCTGAAGGGGTAGTTCAGGAGGTTTAGGCAGCAGGTTGAGTAGATATCAGCATAGCGCAGTAACTGACTGGCAAAGAGGGTTTTTGTGGAGCCACAGCGTAAAAGACTGCCCATTTTCCCATAGCACAGATCCATGCCGTACGTCACCATCTGAAACACAAACGAACAGCTTTACAATAACAGTTCCAGTATACTTTGGAGTCTCTCTGGTATAAACTGAATTCTGGATATTCTGCATGAAGAACAAGAAGATAGATGGGAAAACATCACGGCTAAAGTACGAGATGATCCTCGAAGCTCACCTTAATCCTGTTCTGAATTACAGTTATATCCGGGCACTCTTGACTTCCACTGTCCAAATGTCTGATGGGATAGATTGATGGAAATGTTGATGTTTATTTATGTGTTTCAGGTTTCGCTCACCATAAACACCCAAATAAAAGGTCATAAAGAGACAAAATAATGTTTTGGATCATAACATAAAAGCCAGTATAATCTAATATACCATTTCCTGTAATAAAAATCTAAATGTCAACTAAGAACGGCCGTCTAGCGCCATCTATCGATCATGTGAAGTACACGTGAGACGAAATCATACTCACTGATATAATTCTGCCAGGAAGATGTCAAGGTGTTTTAACTCCTCAAACATGCCTATAACAAGACCGTATTTTCAGGCATTCTTTAATAAAAAAACTAAATATTAAAGGTGTTTTATTGGATGGCCACAGACTCACTGGCTTTGTCAGCCCACACCTGCAGCTCCTTCACAAGCTCAGGAACCACCAGGAACGTCTTCCAGCCTTGACGTTTCTTTGACTTGAGGATATCGCCGAAGATGTGATCCCCCACGTAGAGGATGTCTTTCCCCCTAACATCCAGCAAATCACAGACGATATCAGAAGATCCTAAGAAAGGCGTTGAATAAGGATAACTGAGATAAGCCAGAGGAGTGCATTCGTGAACAGATCCTGATGAGAAGAACATCGGAGTACCTCCAGAATACACCGTCCCATGCTGAAAGTCTCCGGTGTATGTGCCAATACGCAGCTTCCCAGTGTCCTACAGGAGAATGATGAGATTTAAGTGCAGTCCAAACATAGACGAGATGTTTGCTGATATATGTGACTCCATGTTCATGAAACAACATGGCTTAAAATGTTACTTGTATACTACCGTTCGGCTTTTTTTTTTTTTTACCAATGCTGCATTTATTTGATCAAACATGCAGTAATATTGTTAAATATTATTTTAATTGAAAATAAGTTTTCTATTTGAATTTATTTTACCATGTCATTTATTTATGTGATGCAAACCTGTATTTTCAGCATCATTACTCCAGTTTTCAGTGTCACATGATCCTTCAGAAATCATTCTAATACGCAGATTTGATACTCAATAAAAATGTATCATTGTTGTAATGTTGTTGAAGATAATTGTGCTGCTTCATATTAAAAAAAAATTTCTTTGATTAATAGAAAGTACAAAACATCATTAATATGAAAAAAATTTTTTTTTTAATATAATAAATGTTTTGACTGACACTTTTGAACAATTGGATGCCTCCTTGCGGAATATTTAGGAAATATATATAGTTTTTAAATAGTAATTATCTTAAACTTTTGAATAGTAATGTGTCAGAAAATAATCTAAAATATTAAGCACCAAAAATCATTAAATATCTAGGTTTTATGTCACCCGATATAGCATAGAGATTTAAGAATAACATTTTATAAAATAATTTTTATCATTTTAGACTATTTTTATGACATACCATGACAACTACTCTGGGACACAATTTTATTATAGTAAAGGGAATAATCTTTAGTATTGTTACAATGTTAATATTTAACATAATAGTAGGATTTATGTTACTGGGAACAAAACTTTTCAATTCATTGCAGAGAGAAATAGGCAGAAATCTACTTTACCCAAACTGTAATGTTTGCATTTATATGTTTTCTTTTTTTCTGGTTTTGGGTTAAAACAGGGTCTAGGCATGTTCTTGACATGCTTCAGATTCACCCAAATTCTCTCAATCAATTGTTATGAAATAATTAGGTATAACAGTTTTCACTCCCCTGCCTGAATAAATGCTTTATTTAACGAGTGTAAATCTTGTTCTGTATGTTTGCAGCAGTGCACACAACACTAGTAACTCACCGTGTCTACCTGTCGTAACACTGTGCCCCCTGCAAAGAACAAGGGCTTCTTGGTGTCCACCACCACCAGATCAAAGTAGGAGCGCCACGGTTTCTTGGGGTTCTAGACAAACAACACGAGTCATTTCAGAATCTGAATATCTTTATGTGCGATCAAGAACAGTCACAAGCAGTTTCTCACAGTAACCACTAAACACTTATAGAGGGATCATGCTGCTCACCTTAGAGCCAGACGGAAAATCCAGTAAGTATTTCATAATTGCCTAATTTGAGAAAAGATGTAATGTGGCGTGATTAGAAAGGAATTCTGAATATTAATGATAGAGTGCAATGATATGCAGCCTGTCGATGGAAACTGAAATGATTTCTCGGGGTGTGGCGCTCTCCTTACCTCGGTGTAATTGAAGTCACTGTTAGTGGCCAGGAACACTTTGGCGACCTCTTTGATTCGGCCCAGTAACACAGGAAGACGAGGCTAGACAAAATTATACATATATGAATGAGTTTTGGCACATACAAATACTTCTATTCATGATTACATACGTTATTACCACTTACATCTTTAATCACATACTTGTCCAGGTTCTTCAGAGTTCTTTCCTTCAGAGTCCCCTATAGGACAAAAATAACAATGAAACATATTCTGCTCTTTAAGGCAGGGGAGGTGATTTGGTTCAAAAATATTTGATTATTATAATATTATGCGCTTTGTACTGTAACGATTTCTCACTGGTGAATGAGACATGAGCTAATCTTGACAGCATTGCATTTAACCCCTTTACCAACCGTCTCTCATCTGCCCGTGTGTCAGGAGGCGTGGCTTAGGAGAGGGATTTGCTGGAAGGGAGGGATCTTATGCTTTCAGAGCTAGCTTGCTAATGCTACAGCCTCTCCCAAATCACCTACCCTACCTTTAAAGTCATATTTTAATTTGAAGTAACTCTGGAAGTAAATTCTATCACGAGAGAGGGAACAAGTCCAACCATAAGATTAATCTACATAAAAATGGTTACCGTTTCGTGAAGGTAATCCATGGCGTCCCTCACGTCCTGAAACATGCTTCTGTGTGACATGAACAAGTCACCGTGTTTGAACCCTTTCATGCA
This sequence comes from Carassius gibelio, assembly GCF_023724105.1. Classification (NCBI taxonomy): domain Eukaryota; kingdom Metazoa; phylum Chordata; class Actinopteri; order Cypriniformes; family Cyprinidae; genus Carassius; species Carassius gibelio. Next base: position 16,060,985 of record NC_068380.1, on the reverse strand, counting down.
ACTAAATAGAAGAGAAAGAGTGAGTGAGATTTGGGACACCTATTGGACGTATTTTAAGTTTACCATAAATAAACCCAACAGCGATAGCAGTTTTTTTAAGGACTTTAAACCATCAACATAATCAAAGATTTGCTAAAAAAAAAAACATAATTTTGCTTCGCATTGTTTTATCCCATGATAAAACCTACAGAGCTTTGATCATAAAACTAGCTAAGCAATTAAATATCATCTTACGAATACATATTATTGGGATAAACAGAATGACAACTGACAGACAGTGACGCTGTAAAAGAGCCATAACTCTCGCAATTAAAGAATAATTCACTCACTTTTTGTATCTGCTGGTTTTGGTGAAAAAGTCAACCAGGCACGCATACAGATACGTCTCTGAGAAAAGGAGAGGGACCAATCATGTTAACAGACTCAATTATCCTCTCACTCGACCGTGTAAATGTGTCACTGTCATTGTACCTGTCAGGTTGAAAAGCGTGTTGAGGACGTAGAAGCGGTTCGTGTCGTCCCTCTGGATGAACTTGTTTGGATAATACTCATCTACCTGTTCACTGCAAACAGACAGACATCTTAATGAGAATAACAGCAGGTAAATAAGCTTCCTGACACACCACACACATATATATAAAAACATTTGAAACGCATTGGAAAGCTGGTGACAGAGCAATAACAGTCTGCCACTGAGCTGCCCAGCTAATATGTCACAGCAGCCAGTGTTGAAAGAACGCTAACTGATCTCAAACAACTGATCCCTTGCTAAATAAAACTGTGCCCACAACACCCTACGTCGGGTGGCGTCTGATGAAACACCATTTATTATGCGGTCTTATACATGGACACTCACAATGCTGATCCATGCTCTGTTTGTCCTCAAGTTTGAGAAGAAGAATAAAAATGTTTATCAATGTTCTATTATTATGTTCAATAATCTATTATTATCAATGTTAAAAACAGTTGTGCTGTGATTTAGATATTACATTTAGGCTAAATATTGCATATAATATAATATATAATATTGCATATATAATAATTGCAATAATGAGAACTTCAGTGCATTAAATTGCGATCTTAAAGACTAAACGCCTTGCTCTGCTGTGATCCTTGTACTTCTTGATCTGTTTTTAACAGCTCTTGACCTCGCCGTTCCCTCACATTGGGTTTATTGGCTTTCAGCCTGGCTCTCTTTATTGTTTTGTCCCTCGCAGCACTCTACTTTGTTGAAATCTTCTAGTGTCAGTGAAAGTTCGAGGGGGCATTTGTGAGAAAACTCTCACTCAATACACCACTGACCCGCACGGGCACAATGAACCATCTCACTCACCCTCTCAGGTACTCAAAGCCGTGAGTGCATACCAGGATGTTCCCATTGGAGTCTATTTTCAACAGGTTACCATACGTGGTATCGTACACCAGACCTCTGGAGAGAAGAGGAGAACGAGAGAGAACGTTTGAAACCAGCAGAGTCTGTAAGCATTCAGACAAGTCAATAATTTATAGCAAAATATGGCCCTCTTAGGAGTTACAACAAGAGTTCCCCCAGTAGTATCATTGAGAAGAGAGTTTAGCTGTCTGCATTTGGTATTCAGTCTGCTTTAATAATGACCTCAAGTGACCTTCTGCTTTATGAGACCCTTGAGACTGGTGTAACGCAGGATGTTTCTATTTATACGGTTGCCCACAAAGTCTCTCATGAATGGTTTATAAAAGGCTCAAAAGTGACTAAAAACTGACTGGTTTCCAGATGAAAATGAAGTGGACTTTATACTTATACTGTCTTATACTAAAGAAACGAGTTCATATTGGAATTGGCATCAAGTCCTGGGGACCCCCTGCTCTGCTCATTTAATACACCTGATTCAGATTATCAGCGTGTTAGGAGAGAGATACATGAGCTGAACTGAGTGTGTCAGATCAGTGACGCATTCAAAATGTGCAGATAAATAGTAAATAGTACATATATCATAAAGGTACATAAAAGTATTATAAAGGGGACATCAGATGCTCATTTTCCACAAGCGATTCTTTAGGGTCTTCATGAAATGTCTTTGGTTAAAATTCCTCAGTGGTTGTAGAAAACAACCCCCTTTTTACCTTGTCAAAAACAGCTCTGTTCACAGCGGGCATGTGTCTTTAAATGCTAATGAGCTCTGCTCACCCCGCCCCACTCTTCTGTTTTTTGTGTATTCAGTGGCTCTGATGTTGGGAGAAAATTAAGACTTTTACGTTCACTTTTACATCCAACAACAAAACACCTGCATTTCTCACGAGACACTGTTGCCGCTACAGCTGCTCGAGTGCAGAGAAAACGGTGGACAGCATTCAACTGGCTGAGGGCGGAGATATGCTAATACGGGACAGTCCTTCAGTGGTCGTGGGCGGAGCCTGAGCATTATGACATCATATTGCTCGGAAAATCAAAACGGTTTGATAATTGAGACTGTTTAGTTTATTTGTGGGATTAAAAAAAAGGATTTTAATCATTGTAGGGTGATTGTGTCAACACATTGCTAAGACACATTATATGTAAACAAACAAATTGTAAAAGTGAATTTTGCATCCAATGTCCCTTTAAAAGTACCTAGTAACACAGTTTTGTACCTTTTTTTGCTGAAAGACTAAAAGATTCCCATGAGCTACATTTTGGAATTTACCGCATTCGATACTGTTGTTACTATACTGTTTTTACTGTTTAAGTTGTTTAAATTTTGCCTGTTGTGAATCACCATTTTCAGTAAGGGAGCAGCACTTACCGTGTGGGGAACGTGGGGTCGTAGGTGTAGCCCAGCAGCTCGTGTGGATATCCAATAGACACCAGCCTGTCCCTGAGCAGCTCAAAGCCCAGACTCTCATACTCTGGAGACTTATACACTGTCCAAAACAAGAGAGTCGATGTGAACGAAGCACTTCACACAAAGTCTGACAGCTTGTCCCAAAGGCGCTATGAACGCTCTCACCTGCCAGAGTGTAATCCATGTCGAAGCCATAGCACTTGATGTTTTCAAGCGTCAAACTCCGGTTCACAAACACCCTGGAGGGAAAGACAGGAGGTTATTTTCTTTACTTTGATGGGTAGGTCAACTCTATCTTTCTCACAGCTATCGATTTGCTTTAATCCACCGTAACCTACACAGCATTCAAGTTATAATCATATCCATAACCTGTGTTGTTTAGATATCAGTTGATCTACGAGAACACGTCATACCGCCAAAAGTAGTCATTTACAAAGTGTTTGTAATCAAGCATGTGCAGTGCTTATCACATGGTCCTATGTATCACGCAATACGGTTTAGGTCTGTTCTTATCAGGTCCCTCACATTTGACATCAGTCCAGCTGGTGTGAGGTAACTGCTGTGTAAAAGACGTAAAGACGAAGAGTGAAGGGACAGCCAACTGGCACACGCTCTTCTAGGCAGTTTTCCTAAGTAACCCAGTCACGTTTTGATATTTAGGGAAGAAAGTACTGACTAAGAAATCTCAAAAAAGACAATGCAGTTTTGATTAAAATGATTTTAAATGTTACAAGCTCAATAGTCAATTAATATTAATATTGCATATGGGAAAGAAAGCTTGAAATGTTAATATAAGCAAACAAAAACAAAACTAAGAAATGTGAGTTTCCCGAAAGTCTGTGATAGACTAACAGAATTTCTCCAAATCTTGTCTCAACTGGTTAGACACGGTTGTCTGAACAAATTTGTTGTGGTGTGAAATTAAGACACTTTTAGTTTATCACGTTTTACGTTATTGATTGTCATCATTGAGGTTTGTGTATTAAGGTCTATGTAAAATTCTAAAAAGAAAATATAGTTTGTTTGACATATTAAGTGTCTGCCATGTTGAAATACATATACATCTAACACTAGCGTTCTCTATTCTTCCTTTTCTATTCTATATCAAAAGGTAATTTTTGATTAGTAATATGCACTGCTAAGTATCCATTTGGACAACTTTAACAGCAATTTTTTTTTCAGTATTTAGATTTTTATGCACCCTCAGATTCCAGATTTTCATAGTTTCAATAGTTGTATCTCTGCCAAATATTGTCAAACCCTAATACACCATACATCAATGGAAAGCGTATTTATTCAGCTTTCAGATGATGTATAAATCAAATATTTGATAAATTGACACTTATGACTGGTTTGGTGGTCCAAGGTCTCACACACACACACACACACACACACATATATAATCAACTATTTATATGTAAAATCTAAACATTTATATCTCAAAATGACACAATTGGGCTATATATTGAAAATTTGAAATTTGTTGAAAAAGCAAATAGTTGCGGTTCAGCTGAAGATGTAAAAGAGTCATATACAACTTTCTCATCAGTTTTTTTTTTTTATGTTTGTTGACAGACATTAATTCATAAAAGGATAGATCATCCTAAAATGCACATTCCGTTTACTCATCCTTTTGTGTTCCACAGAAGAAATAAAGTCACACAGACTAATAAGAATAATAATTTTAGATAATATTAACTATTCCTTTAAGTCTATGTCCAAAAACCTTGATGATGACAAAAAGTTAATAATCTGAAATAAATGTGACTGCTCATCTATGACTAACTATTAAAAGAGAACCGAAACAGAATCAGTTTTTAATCTTTAAATAGATAAGAGTGTAATCAAACAAACACCAGCTAAATCAATTAATAAGTACATGAAATAATGAATGAATAAGTAAACAAATAATACTTAATACTAATCTTAGGGTGTCTTTCTTATGTGTTACATGAACTTACTATAATAATAACTGTAAATTACACAATTACAATCAAGCAACCCTAAACCAAACCCTAACCCTGCAGCATCTATATATTACTCAGTAAGCTACTTCTGTAATTACATCACAACACCTTAAAATAAATAAATGAGCAGTTATTGTTTTGAGAAGAGTTAAATTTTGTTAAGATATTATCTGAGGTCCAGGGGTATGATGAACGTGTGTGATGCTGCAAGCATCTATATCCACGAAAACAAGAAACCCAAAGTCTGTCAGTGGAGCTGAAGTATATTATCATCTTATTAAAACAAACATATACTATGAGCTGTGACTCGGGGTTCGGTAAACGCTGTTGTTTGCCCATGGATGAATGTATTAAAGTACCTGTTCTTACCTCTGAATGATTTCTCTTTTGGCGGCGCGCGACTCCATCGCGAGAGCGCGGTCTGCTTCCCAAATCACTCTCTATTAAAATAACCAGCACTCGAAGCTGTCACGAAACTCCCCTCTGCGCTTTAAATTGAAGCATGATGCTGACCTCACCAGTGTAAGTTTCCTCGGGGTTGGCGTGTAAACAGGAGCCCTGTGTGCGTAATTTGGGCGTGTGTAGGATGCACGCGAACACGAGTGAAGTTTGGCTGCCGCGCGCAGCTCGAGCAGTAGATTGTGTTATCAGAGAGCTGCACGCGCAAAGCTCGCGTTCAGCGCCAAACACTTGACAGTCGATACTCAGGACTCAACACATACATGAGCATCTACAATTAACCTCGTATCAATATTTCATTTAGCGCAGACTCCTCCCCGCCTTTATTCACATTCATTAGAAGAGAGTAAGTCCCTTACGCCGGGGCTAGTTGTCACAGTGGCTGTACCTCAGTAACCAGTCGGGACAGAAGTTGTCACGTGCGTTTTAAATGTAGCCTACACATTTGATGATTATGACTATTATCATCAATTATTATAATGATAACTTTAATCCGTTTTTTGTTTTGTTTTTGTGATATGTTGAAAAGACCAAATAGTTTATCCCAAAATGAACATTTTAGTAGTGATATTTTAGTAGTATTATTATTATACTATTCATGATTTTCAGTTTTCATTTTAAATTGAATTTGTTTTAATTGTATGAGCTTTTGTCAATTTTATTAGTTTTAGAAAAATACTATTATATTGTTAATACATATTTTTAAAGGGCTTTTATTTTTATATTTTTTAGGTTTCATTTTAGTTTAAGATTTAATTGATTTTTTTTAAGTATTAGTTTTAGCAAAGTCCTTTTAAGGGTATTCTATTGGTTTTAGTTATTTTAGTACTTGAACTAATTTTATTTCAGTTAGTTGCCAAGGCAAAATTTCTAATTTCCATTAAATTTTTTCAATTAACAAAAGCAATTTTAGTGTTTTTTTTTCTTTAAGTGTTTTTGCCCATACAATGTAAGTCAATAGTATCCACAACCGTTTGGTTATACACATTTTACAAAACATATTTTGTGTGTGTGTGTGTTCATCAGAAGAAAAACAAAAAGAAGGATTTCTTCAGTTTTTATGGTTGTTGGTTTTTGAGTAATTTTATTTAATATTATTATCATTTTTTTTTAATAGACAATCCAAATACGACCACATGAAAAACATTTTAAAACATTCACTGTAATTGAATAATAGCATAAAACTTGGTATAAACATTAAGGCGATTTTTGGAGTCCCATAAATATCATTTATGAGATGCCACATTACAGTCATTTTGGTGGAGTCCAATATTTGATTTGACAACTTTGGTGTGGTAAGAGTTCATCACACCTCTGAGGTTTGACAGAAACTCAAGCCTCTACAGACTGCACCACTGCAGCTGTATCACCCCAAACCTGAATCAGTGTCCCTTGACATGACAGAGTACAAATATATTGATTCAACATTCAGTTCGCCTCTGATTGAAATTGGATTTTGAGTTTACAAATGGGATGTGGCTTACAAACTTGATGTCATCAACAGAATAACCAAACAGAGCACACAGTTGACAGCCTGTGACTACACAGTGACTACACGAATGATTCTGAACTGGTGCTAAAGCTTGGTACATATGGTGGTCTGGATGTTGTTTATGTGTACTGAGCTCAGTTTCGACTGTAGTGAGTGTCTGCGCTTCTGGTGCATTCTCTTAAAGTCCTCTGTGATCTCCAGAACCGTTTTATTCTTTGTCTCAGGCACGTGGAACCACACAAAAACACCAGAGAAGAAGCAGAACACAAAAAATACGAGGAAGCAGAAATAATCCAAATGCTCCTGCAATGGAAAAAGAAAGGACTAATTGTGAATAAGGCATGTTTCAATGGTGTATTCTGTCATTTTACGTCATCTTAGACTTATACTGCTGCTAGTGCATAGGGATATTGTTATTGTGTCAGTATCTCTAGCTTCATGTAAAATAAAAAAAGTTTTTATTAGGCTACTAATATGAAATAAAACTTCCTTCTCGTGTGTGTGTGTGTACATCTTTTAAACATTTTTCAAACATTTCTCTGTGTGTAAAATATTTCTGCACCTTTCATTTTTCAGCAAAACACAGATTATAAAGCCATACAATTATTCAGGCTCACCACTATGAGAGGAAACAGCATGCCCACCAGGAAGAGTCCCACCCAGTTGAGGATGCAGGCTACCATGAACGCCGGAGGTTTATAGGACTGTGTGAAAATCTCACCAGGAAGTGGTGCTGTCACCCCGGCTGCGGAAGAGAGAATACACAAGAGTACTGCCAAGAAATAAAGCCACAAGCATGAAGCTGAACGTCTCACTGCAGGAGACAAATGTGTGGATGTACCTGGACCGCTAGAGAAGAAGAATATGTAGGTGAAAATAAGCACCATGCTGCAATAAGGCATCCAGGATACAAAGTCCTACAAAAGTCAGACAAATCCAATCTCAGGAATAGTTTCATGTAGTATAAACAGTAAAATAAAGCTTGTTAGTCATTAAATAATATCAGTTTATTTAATGCTTATTTGCTGGTTTGTCTCACTTAAAGTTGTTTAATTTCTTACCATGTTGTTCAAAACTCTTATGACATTCATTATGGAAATGCCAAATATGTGGAATATGTGTGAATGAGATTTGAGAGCTGTAGCCAAGGTTTTCTGTGAATAACATCTTACATTTCTCACACAAAACTATATTTATGATGCTTTTTTGTGTTTTTAAAGATTGATAGCTTCAGTCCTCATTTACCTTTATTATATAAAAGAAGCAACGTCCTGTGAATATTGACTTAAATTTAGTCTGTTTCTCACACAAAATGATATGACTGCAGAGGACATGAAATAAAGTCCCCAATTCACTTTCATTATATAATAATCGCATGAGATTTGAAAGCTGTGGCAAAGATATTGTCAGTTCCTCACACAAAACTATCATACGAATGCAGAAGACAATAAATACGCCACATGCTTCATATGAACTACTTTTATGATGTTTTTTGTCATGTCATCTTGATAGAAATAGTCCCAAATCACATTCAATATATAATAAGCGCAATCTGAGACTTGAAACCTGTGGCAAAGATTTTCAGTGAATAACAATTTCATCTGTTTCTCACACAAAACCATAATATGACTTCAGAAGAGATGGAATATATAGGGCCCTATGATTTTTGCGATGTGGAAAACGCAGACGGAATCACAGAATCCAGTCACAGAAATATAATTTACTTTTTAACGCAGAATGTCACAGAATTTTGGCTGAATACTTCAAAAGTAGGTCAGTACACTTGTATCAAAATACAATATGTACTAGGGATGTGAATATTAAGGCGCAAAAAGACTATTTTACTAGTTAACTACACAAATGCTGAAGTGCGCGCGTACATAAACAATCTCTAGAGCTGCTCTGAGAGTCACTTCATTTTACGATTTGAGAAAAAACATTCTTCATATCATATACACACACAGAAACTTAAAGGTCTTCACAGTGATCCATCAAAATAAAAGTTCGGTTTAACTTGAAGAAACTGTGACAGAAATACACTCACCTAAAGGATTATTAGGAACACCATACTAATACTGTGTTTGACCCCCTTTCGCCTTCAGAACTGCCTTAACTCTACGTGGCATTGATTCAACAAGGTGCTGAAAGCATTCTTTAGAGATGTTGGCCCATATTGATAGGATCGCATCTTGCAGTTGATGGAGATTTGTGGGATGCACATCCAGGGCACGAAGCTCCCGTTCCACCACATCCCAAAGATGTTTTATTGGGTTGGGATCTGTAGACTGTGGGGGCCATTTTAGTACAGTGAACTCATTAGCTGCGTTTACATGGACACTACTAATCCGATCGTAATGGAACTAGAAGCACAATCAGAATAAAAATGTCATATATAAACACGTCAATCGGATTGAATTGGCTCGATCCGACTAAAATTTTGATCGGATTGTAAGGGGTGGTTTATCCCTTTTGTAATCCGAGCGAGAGGACATGTGAACACTTGATCAGATTGAAAACCGAAACGGGAAAGTACTGTGCATGCGCAGTGACGTAGAAATAGTGATGTATGGCACGCTGAACAGGGTGTTCTTCCTGGTGACTAAAGTGTCATAAATTAAGTGTCCTGTGATTATAAAACTCCCCTTTCACTCAGCGTATGTGAAGTGGAACAGGACCACGTCCCACCAGTCCTCGTTTAAGACTCTCATCAATAGACGACAAGTTTTGGGTGCGGGAATGGACACTTTTACAGCTTTTTTTTTTTTTAAATTAAAGTTAAGCAGCACACAGTTAATGCGCTGGTCGTCGCCTATTTAGGATCCGAAGTAGATAAATATCAAGTGTGCTTTTTAAAACAGCAGCGGGAAACTCTGTATATTCATATCAGAGTAAATCTGATAAGAAGCCTGTGACATGTAAACGCGCATATCAACCTGCTCACTTTATTCAGCGTTCATGTTAACACTATGTTCGGATTCGTCAATCAGAATGAATTCAATCCAATGGAAGCAAAAAGTGTCCATGTAAACGCACCTATTGTCATGTTCAAGAAACCATTTTGAATTGATTCAAGCTTTGTGACATGGTGCATTATCCTGCTGGAAGTAGCTATCAGAGGATGGGTACACGGTGGTCATAAAGGGATGGACATGGTCAGAAACAATGCTCAGGTAGGCCGTGGCATTTAAACGATGCCCAATTGGCACTAAGGGGCCTAAAGTGTGCCAAGAAAACATCCCCTACACCATTAGACCACCACCACCAGCCTGCACAGTGGTAACAAGGCATGATGGATCCATGTTCTTATTCTGTTTACTCCAAATTCTGACTCTACAATCTGAATACATGAGACCAGGCAACATTTTTCCAATTTTGGTGAGCTCTTGCAAATTGTAGCCTCTTTTTCCAATTTGTAGTGGAGATGAGTGGTACCCGGTGGGGTCTTCATCCGCCTCAAGGTTGTGTGTGTTGGGGCTTCACAAATGCTTTGCTGCATACCTCAGTTGTATCGAGTGGTTATTTCAGTCAAAGTTGCTCTTCTATCAGCTTGAATCAGTCCGCCCATTCTGCTCTGACCTCTAGCATCAACAAGGCATTTTCGCCCACAGGACTGCTGCATACTGGATATTTTTCCCTTTTCACGCCATTCTTTGTAAACTCTAGAAATGGTTGTGTGTGAAAATCCCAGTCACTGAGCAGATTGTGAAATACTCAGACCGACCCGTCTGGCACCAACAACCATGCCACGCTCAAAATTGCTTAAATCACCTTTCTTTCCCATTCTGACATTCAGTTTGGAGTTCAGGAGATTGTCTTGACCAGGACCACACCCCTAAGTGCAAGTGCACACTGCCATGTGATTGGTTGATTAGATAATTGCATTAATGAGAAGTTGAACAGGTGTACCTAATAATCCTTTAGGTGAGTGTATATTAAAATTAAATTAAATTAAATGTATGCATTTAGCAGACGCTTTTATCCAAAGCGACTTACAGTGCATTCAGGCTATCAATTTCTACTTATGTGTTCCCGGGGAATCGAACCCCCAACCTTGCGCTAGCTTGCTCGCTAACGCAACGCTCTAACGCTATATATTACTTAATGTATTAACAGTACTACTACTACTACAAATAAAATAATTAATTTAATTTATTAAAATAAAAAACTGCACTTTGTTTGCAGTAGCGGCCTTTTGGAGAAAATGAGCTGAGCGCAAGGCTGCGTACGTTCTTCTGTTTCAGCCGCGCCACAAGGATGCGATGTTGAAGTTGTTGTTTTTTATTAAATCAATTAATTACAGTTGCGTTTGATTATTAAAACTTAAACTATTTAAGGGGAATGCTGAAAATCTAAATAGAAAACACAGAACTTTTATTAAACAGTTTTTTCTTTTGTCTTTTTTGAAGCTGTAGTATCTGTAATTATATAAAAATACAACAGTTTGATATTCTGCAAAACATCTCTTTGCATGTTGATAGATAATCATATGGATTTGGAATAAGATCAAATGCTGACTAAATGTAATTTTTTTGGTGAACTACCCCTTTAAATGTAGCTGCAATTTAAATCACCTCACAATCAGCACTCTTCTTGTTAATATCTGAATTATTTGCCATGCATGGAAACTGTAACTTGCCTTCTTGTCTTCTGTAATAATTAATCACAAAACCTATATGATTTGAAAATATGATGTACTTAAACAATGAAACATGAATAAAAAATAAGCAAACCTGAAGGTAAAGTGTGAGTGTAAGCAGGGCCAGTGAGGCAGCCATGCACAAGTAACCCCTAAAAAGAAGCACTCTCTTCCCTGTTCTCTCAATGATCAGCACCTGGATCAAAATAGCACAGTAAACAAACACACAAACACCAACAACGGTAGGTTCCTTTAAACCAGGCCACATCATGTTTCGAGCTTAGATGAAATATTTGGGTGAGAAAGAGCGGCTCACACAGGCAATAGAGGTGGAGACTTCACACAGGCCCGTCCCCAGGGCGGCATAGCGCAGGTTCTCCTTGGCAATACCAGCAGCTTGAAACACATCAAACGAATAGAGATAGACCTACAAAGACATGATTCACAGGCCATGTGAATAACAATATCTTCAAGTTCCATTATTCATCTTTGGAACTGAATGATGAAAATAATGGCAGTCGCTTTCATCAAAAAGAAGAATTGAGCGGGAAGTAAATTATCTTGCAATGTGAAGCCATAAAGCACATTTCCTGAACAGACTGTGGCATATGGTTTTGCGTTTTGATGAAATAGGCATTCTCAGATCAATGGTTTTCAGGTGCGGGTGACTCACAGCATTGATGCCGCAGAGCTGCAGCGTGACAAACGTGACGAGGATGGTGAGGAGCTGCCAGCGGACGTTGTGGTCGAGGAAGAGGTCCATGAGCCCGTGGATCTGCACGCTCTTTAGGGAGGTGTGTTCAGCCAACATCTCCTCCATCTCTGGTCCAGGGTCCTTTTTAGCTCCCCACAGCCTGCGCAGAGCTGAGACATATTGAACATCATCAAATAACTCGCCAGAATTCTAAAAAAAACATATATTCATATATTCATACAAATTCATATATATATAATATTTGTTGTTGTTGTTGACTAAAACATGTCTAAGAACATTTGGAAATCCTGTTTTTCCATGACATGGTCTCACATTTTGAACAAATGATTTAAGATGAATTTTGTAAGAAATATAAATGTCTATGTAAACGTCTGTGGTTCTGACCTGTCTCACAGCCGTGTTTGTCTGCCTTCTCCAGCAGGAGGTACCGTGGGGACTCAGGGAGAAGGGGAAGGGTTAGCAGCTGCAGGAGAGCAGCGACCCCGCTGAAGGCCAGCAGCCAGATCCAGTGCTCCTCAGTGCCTAACACCTCACTGACACACACACACACACACAAAACCCAAGCTTTAACGTTTAAATCTTTACAAGTTTGGTTAACTTGTTAAATTTGGTTAACACATGGACAGTGAATGTAACAAGGAAGATAAACCTGCTGTTAATGACACACCTGATCCCAAGCAGCTGGCCAAAAAACTTCCCCATTGAGACAAAAGTAGCCACAGACACACCAACCATCCCACGCAGCCTCTTGGGGGCGCACTCCAAAATATACATGGTGTGGACAGTCAAACTCACACCTGCACAGACAGCACTCAAGTAGGTAATATAGAAAACAGCACAAAATTAAAAAGACATTTGCATGCATTTACAGATTTTCCAACACACCAGCATTGATGCCGTATAGGACACGTGCCACCATGATCATCTCAAACGAGAGGGCGGTTTTACTCAACAACATCAGCACAGCTCCACAGATTGCCACCACGTTGTTTAAAAGCAGAGTCGTCTTCCTATGGAGGGTTAAAAACACACTGTATTTAATTGCTGCTCCTCCTATATGAATTGAAATTCCACAAAGTTTACCAAAAAAAAAAAGATTAGAATAAAAAAGGGATGTTCGGCAAGATGTTCATGCTGCTATTTACCATTCAATAAAAGTGATGATGACCGGGACTGTATTTTAAAGTCATATATGGATTACTTTTATGGTGCATTTTGTCATTTTTTTTAGGAGCTTGCCAGCTCCTGGTCACCATTAACTTTAATTGCTTGGAATACAGTAGCAACATCATGCGAAAAATCTTTTTTTAATGAAGAAAAATAAATGCATACAGGTTTGTAACAAGATGAGGGTGAGTTAATGATGACATAATTTGCATTTTTGGGTGAACTATCGATTTAAGAAAGATCACACCTAGCAAGGGCATTCACATTTTTTATTTTTGCTCTGCCAGTTGTGTTACAGGAACAGAATAGAACTTGGGGAGCATTAATGTAGATTGGACCGGTTTGAAGAAATATCAGCTGCTGTTTATTGCCATTAGCATCATTTCAGGTAAATTTTGGAATGAAAAGCCCATCTAACCCATTGCCGTACTGCCATTTGGTTACTGATTCACACTCTAAGAATGCTTTATTCCACAGATGCTTCTGAAATTGCAGAAATATATAAGGATCCATGTAAGCACCTGAAAATCAACCTAGTAACACAACCATTTTATTTCTTTTAAGGAAATTAATGCTTTATAAAGATACATTAAATTGGTCCAAAATGTTTCATACAGGTTTCTTTTTTTGGATATAATCTTTTATTTTTGGGGGAATGATCCCCGTGACATTCTTCAGCATCAGCATATGACCTGACTAGTGTCACTTCCAGTACCTTCCATACGCGCCTGCCAGATGTCCAGCATACAGGGTTCCAGCCAGTCCTCCCATGCAGTACATGGACACAATGAAGGACCAGATGAGGGACAGCTCCCAGGGCTCCAGAGAGCGGCCATAACGCTGCTGGCAGGTGCTGTTCACCAGCTCTTTAATAAACTTGCAATGTAAGCACAAGTCTCAATTGATTATGTCATTAACTTCATCCTATTGAACCACAGCACTTCACAGGTCAACTCAAAAGCTCTGATATGTATCGATTCTTCGGGGATGTCTTATATTATGACAGTGGCAGAAATGCATTTGATTAATACGGATTACCTACAACTTCTCTATTTGCAGCTCAAAAGAGACAGTAAATCAACCCAAGACCCTTTTTTTTACTGAAAAATGCAGGTACTTACAAGTGATGGTGAGTTAAGGACCGAGATATGGAAGCCGTATTGAAAGGTTCCTCCTATTCCTGATATGAAAATGGCTGCAACAAGCACAGGGCTTCTCGCCTGAAAAAACAGAACAATTTTTGTGAAAACTGGACAATCAAACTACGATGTAATGTAAGAGCTGGCCTACCAGTTCTCTTAAAGCCCCCGTCATCGTATGTGTAAATGCAGTGTCCTCTGCATGGAGTCTTTATGTCTTTCTAACAAATGAAGATGACAAAGCAAGAACAGAAATGCCTAACTTACAGTGGTTGATATGTAACTTTTCATGCTCGGTTGAGTTTTGGGTGAGAAATGCAGGGTAAAGTTGACGAGTCGGATTCATCTTCACACGTCTCTCGGGTACTTTGAACTCGAGCCTCTTGTCTCAAATGAATAAAACTAAAATGTCAGAACTTTTGAAATGACACTGACTTCTGAGATGAGGTTACAAAAACAGCAATTTTATTTAAGCTCCGATACTTTTCCACCAATATAAACAATACAGCAATCAAATTATAATTACATCATCAGATAAAGCGACCCAACTGTTAATTCACAAAGTCAATGTGTAGTCCGACCCGGAATGATAATCCCCCAATGGGATGCCCATGGGAATTTCTAATGGGTTCTTAGAACAACACTTCTGGATTTATGAGCAAATTAAATCTTTTGCTGACATTAATTGAAGAAAAATAATGAGTTTTTGTTCTATAACAAATTACACAAAGTTGACACCAAATGTCAGTTCTGAAATCATCATATAATTTATTTGCAACATCTTTCAAGCACACAAAGCTTTCAGCATTTGATGTTTGACTGTGTGTAATTTATGTTTAGCCATAAATCCATTCCTCTGCCAGGTTTTAGGCCTCAGATTGAGCAGATGCAAATCAAGATGATTAGACATCATTTCTATTTTTAATCAAATGGACACTGAAGATCATTCCCCGGCAAACGGCTCTCAACTAAAATATCTTTTAGTATCTTTCAGCAATGTGATGTAGAAGTGGGCGTCTATGAGTCTTAGAGCAGGATGAAGCGTGTGAGACCGCCGCCTCGGACTTCCTTCAGACGCTGGCAGTGCCGCAGCATGTTCAACATGCCCACAAACCGTTTGTCCACTTTCAGCTGGGCAAACTCTCTGATATCTTGCTCCACGATGAAAAACTGACCTGCAGGAAACAAAAGGAGTTGATGGATGACCTCTTTCAGCCCGTAAGAGCTTATTAAATACCAGACCAGGATAAATGACCTTAGTTATCAGAGCACTTATACCAGTTAATAGATATGACAAGACTGTTAATACGTGATGGACTGCAGTGCTAAATGAGGTCAAATAAGCCTTTGACCAGCAGCTCTGGACGAGACAGACAGATAAAATGGTGATACCCTTGGTGTCCTTTGTTTCTTGGTCTTTAAAGCGCTGGTGGAGCGTGCGGGACACATTGTTCAGGGTTTTGACTGGCTGATGGAGGATCTTATATTTTGACGACACAGCTGTGTTTATGCTTTGCACCGCTGCGTTCAGCTGGTCGTACGTCACACGGCCTTTCATGTACCTGTGACGGCACAAGAGAAGGCTTTTCAAATAAAAGCATAAAGTGAATAAACTGCATGTGAATTTGATCAAACATCTGAAAGATGCCGAATTAAAACAGAATCTCATTAACTCGTTCTCTGGGATACCTGGTTCTGATTGGTTAATCATGGCATTCTTGTTCCAAAACCTAGTGAGCTCTCTTGCTTTCGAATACCTACACGGATAATTACTTTCCTAACCACAATGAATTGTCATACGTAACCATTTTGAGATAATCTACATAGGTACTGTAGCAACTCAGCACTCAAATAGCACTGATTTCAGTAAAGTGCAACAGTTGAGCTCCGGAAGTAAAAATCCCATTTAGTTTCTCCATAGGGGAAATGAATGTTAACAATAACTTGTAGTGAACAATAAATTGTTAAAGACAGACCTACTGTGAGCTATGAGGTTGTTAATCGATGGTTTATGCTTTAGTTAAAGACATCAGCCCATATTATTTAAACATACGTTTTAAACAATCGCATTAAACAGTGACAACTACATTACCCATGATTCAGCAAAGAAATCTCCACCAATCAGAAAACAGTACAACAACATATTGGTTCTATAGTTATAATCTACAACTTTAAGTTAATAGTTTTATATTCCGCTATCATTTTCAATTAGACTGTGATTTGAAATGCATTGGATTCTAGTTCTTTCCATCACTGAAGCCGTTAAGTACAAAGTCTTGTACCCTTATTTTTTTGCCTGAAACTTTTTTTTTTTTTTTTTGCTTCAAATAAAAGTTTGTAAAGTTGCTATTCACCTTGTTGTTGGTCGGTTTGATTCATGGCTTAAACTCTGGGACTTTATTTAAAATCCTCACCGGGGAAAAATTAACGAGTAAAATACTTGGAACTGTTGTACTCTATAAAGTCAAAACAATTTGCAAAGTTATCAGCTTGCTATAATCAAAAATTTACACCACATAAATATTAGGTAAACCAGCCTATTTATAAATAGTTTTTCCATATTTTTTTGTAACAGCACAAAAATCATGTGACAGTGTTTTCTGGGATTGCCAAAAAACGGTATCTCAGATGGTAGCCTAGCTTTTGAAACAGCCTTCACAACAGCATTGCGCCTACGATGCTGTCTATGTAGGCGGCTCACTGGGTTTTGGAAAAGAGCTGCTGTTTACTGTTCTTTACTATATTTGCTCAAAGACTCTTTTCAGACAGTTGTGGAAGGACTCACGGTGGTATGCTGTCAAACTCTGGGATGGTAATGAACTCCATCTCTTTGATCTGGTTGCGCTGAGGTTTCCTGGGCGGACCCTGTTCCTGAGGGGCGGGTGGTGCATCTGTCTGCCTGCTCTGAACTGCCACCTGTCCTCCTCTGAAGACAAAACAAAAGCCAAACTCATCAGTTTCAGTCAAATAGAAGCCATCTGAGGTGATTCATGCTTTTTGTGCTTCTTAATGATGAGGTAAACTGAATAAGCCATCATCCCACTGTGGTATAGTTAGGAAAGAAACACAAAAACAGGAAATACCCTTGCAGAGATGCTTGCTGGCCTCTTTTGGGCATGTGTGGAGGGATGTTGCTCTTGAGGTGAAGGGCATCCTGTTCGTCCTCCTGGAAAAACCCTTCTAGATCCTGTCGACAAGATCAATAAAAGATTTACATAAGAGAACCAAAGTAAACATACAGCTTTAGATCATATCTGATAAAGTGTTCCTAGTGAAGGGTGCTTTTGAAACACTGCTTCATGTAGCTTCAAAACCAATGGCTCACAGAGCATAATATCAAACTTGAAAGAGTAGATCATTTTGTGAAGCAATTGATTTAATTGATTTAGCATTTCCGAAAAGCTTACTCAATGTTACAATTACAGTTATTATCTATGAAATAAATATGAATGAAAAATAACACCTTCAAATGCTTCAGCAAGCCTCTCTGCTCGCCCACATATCTCTCAAAGCGATCCAGAAGCTCGTTGATAGCAGAGACTTCCTGCTCGATTTTGAGAAGAGTCCCCCGTTTGTCTGGATCTTTTGCTAAAGAAAAAAAACACAGGAGGCATACCTTAATAAATCATACCACCACCAAGGAACACAATTTAAAACTATTAAATACAAGTCAATTTGTGAAACAGATAGTGATGCACCAAAAATTTGACAACCAAAAATATTTAGCTTTTTGGAGCGTCAAATAGTGATGTTTATTAAGACCTTCTCCTATGTTGTGTCTTTACTGGTAAACATCAACTATTTGGATGCATGCAAACGCAACCAAAAAAATAAACTACAATTACATGTACAAATTTGTATATCAAAAAACGGCTCATTACTGAAAAACATTACTATGACTGGTTTAATTTATCACCATATTGAGTTCAATTAAGGCCTGTTCACGCCAAGAATAACAATTTAACTATATTAGCATCCACATTAACGCAGAGTAGTGTTTTCTTTATATTATAAGCACGCGCTTCTGTTGTCAGAAAAAGTGTCAGGATGGATTCTGGCTGTCAATGTATTTATCATTCATCAGCCAGAAAAAAAAAAGAAAAAAAAATTCTTAAAGCGATTTCAACAGTATCGTTCGTTCCTCTGTGCCATTATCATTACTGCTGTGGTGTGGAATCTGCTATTCAGTTAAATTTAGAGCAATTTTATCAACTATATCTATATAGTTATTGTTGTAGTTATCGTCCTTGGCATACTGCAAATTTAATGATAAACTTCACTTCATTTAAACTTCAAGGGCAGGCTCTAAGATGGTTTAGATCCTACCTGTCCAATCGCTACCCTTTTGTTTATGGTAGCGATTATCACACTCCCCATTGTTTATTTAAATGGGGAGTCATCTCATTCATCACCAGTAAAATACGGAGTGCCACAAGGATCCGTCCTAGGTCCCCTTAAATTTTCAATATACATTTTGCCCCTTGGTAATATTATTAGAAAATACGGGATTAGCTTCCACTGTTATGCTGATGATACTCAGCTATATATCTCAACTAGACCAGATGAAACTTCTAAATTATCTAAGCTAACAGAGTGTGTTAAAAATGTAAAAGATTGGATGACCAATCATTTTCTCCTATTAAATTCAGATAAGACAGAGATATTAATTATTGAACCAAAAAACGGTGCACAAAATCTAGTAGACTACAGTTTGCAACTAGACGGATGTATTGTTACTTCCTCTACAGTCAGAAATCTGGGTGGTATATTAGACAGCAACTTCAGCAAACTCTTTTGAAAACCATATTTCCCATGTTACAAAAACAACCTTCTTCCATCTTAGAAACATTGCCAAGCTACGAAACATGTTATCTGTTTCTGATGCAGAAAAGCTAGTTCATGTATTCATGACCTCTAGACTGGACTATTGTAATGCACTTCTAGGTGGTTGTCCTGCTTCTTCAATAAACAAGCTACAGGTAGTCCAAAATGCAGCAGCTAGAGTCCTTACCAGGTCAAGAAAATATGATCATATTAACCGTATTTTACAGTCTCTGCACTGACTACCAACTACGTTCTGTATCAGTTACAAATTATTATTACTTACTTATAAGGCCATAAATGGTTTAGCTCCTGCATACAACAAGCCTTATACCACGCTACAATCCATCACGCTAGGATAGCAAAATCCACCAAAGGAGGTAGAGGTTTTCCACATTTGGCTCCCAAACTCTGGAATAGCCTTCCTGATAATGTTCGGGGTTCAGACACAACTCTTTCTGTTTAAATCTAGATTAAAAATACATATCTTTCGCCAAGCATTCAAATAATGCACCTCTTAAATTGTGACTGCAGTTGCATCTGATCAAATGCGCATTCTTACTCTTTATATTGGGTTAAACTGATTAATTTTACTTTGTTGGAACAGCAGCAACGCTAATTATGTCTCTATTTGTTTCTCTGTTTTGCCACGGGATGTAACTAGGATTTACACATTTAAGCTCCAGTCTGGATCCAGAACACCTGAGAAGAGATGATTCTGACCCCTCAGAGGACCCCAGATGATGCTAACTGTAAAACAGCATAAAGAACTAACAAATATTGCTACAAGTGTGATTGCATCATACAATAATTGCTGTTAATAATGTTCCTGTCTTATGCACATAAACTGACAGTCACCACTGATAAGCTACTACTAAATATTGTAGAAACTTAACTTTCTGTAAAGTTGCTTTGCAATTATTTGTATTGTAAAAAGTGCTATACAAATAAACTTGAATTGAATTAAATTGAATTTCCTGCTTTATTTCCCAGTGAATTATTTTGGGTTCATAACTGGTGTGGTGCAGCATACCAACAGCTCGGAGCTCCAGGAGT
The DNA here is from genome assembly GCF_023724105.1 of Carassius gibelio. Taxonomy (NCBI): domain Eukaryota; kingdom Metazoa; phylum Chordata; class Actinopteri; order Cypriniformes; family Cyprinidae; genus Carassius; species Carassius gibelio. Next base: position 16,040,732 of record NC_068380.1, on the reverse strand, counting down.
CGTTTAATCATGGAAATCTTGTTGTCGATGTGGTGCGTCACTTCTTCAAGCTCACAGTGATTCATTTCTTTAAAAAGGAGATAAAAAGATTAGGGGTCAACACATATTCAAAGACAAACACAGGCCCTACTAAGCGCCTCTACCTAGCAACGCCCTAGGAACAGGCCAGATATCCTTAGCAACACCCTAGCAACCTCACAGAACGCAAATAGCCTACAGAAGGCGAATCTGAGTCTCTGACAGAACTCAAATCATATTCACGAGGTGTCCACATATTTGAAAGCTTTCAGCGGAGGTTTTCTTAGCTCTTCATCCTGCTGTTTTCTTTCAGGTTAGTCTTTGTGAGCCCATATATGTCGTGACACTTACATACCGCGTCAACAACAACAAAGATAACGTACTGGCTGACACTGCACACAGAAAACACCGTTAAACAGGTCTCCTACTGTCTAAATGATCGGTTACAGGAATAAAACACGGTCCGTAAACTCTTCATTACTGGATATCGACTGTCGATAGCCGCGTTTTAAAACACAATTTGTATTTTTCTCAAACTAACGACACTTTTGTGAATAAATCGGCTGTATTATACATTTAAAAAAGCATGCAATTGCAAGTAATGATACTTACCTGTCTTTTGGACTTATTTATGGGTTGGATTCGAGTATTTCACAGAGGACGTGAAGTCAGATCGCGCCAATGTTCAAACACACACAGAGGGAACGCACCTCGTGATTCGTCCTCGCACTTTCGTCACAGAGAGCCTCTTCTGCATTTCTCATGTATTAAGTGCTTACTTTCTGTTTCGACAATTCCAAATATTATCTGAATTTATTATTATTATTATTATTATTATTAAGCTGTTTCTATTTTTATTTTAATATGTATTTGTGAAATACAATTTTTCTAAGTGTTTACCATACTTCGCCTAATATACAGTCACACATGCGCTGGTTTGTTTACGGTCAGTAATTAACTTAACTTTTTTATTTTAAGTAATTGCGCTTTTACGAATCATAAACAGTCAACTTTGTCACATATAGCCTATTTTTAAATAATTTGCATCAAGATTTTATATAATTGAGCCATAATGGCTAATAAATAATGGCATAAAGCCATTTATTTCACTTGTTGGAAACTGACTGTTGCATTATCTGAGATTCTAAGCTGAGACACAGATCAAAACTCTGGAAAAATTCTGGAAAAGAGCAAATAATACAAATTTCATTCAACGTTCACTTTTTTTAATCAAACAATTGAGGTTTTACACCTCCACGAATACAAAAACAATCACACAAACACCACAGCATTACAGTATTTTTTCCTAAAACAGTAGAAATGTAAACATATCTGCTCCTCCGAACCTCATGTTCTCCAGAGCCGTATTGAAAAATCAAACTTAATGCCCTACAGTACTTTTTTCCCTTTAGATTCAGTCAACTGTCACAATATCACAGTACACTTTGTGCCTGAGCCGGCTTTCAGAGTCCTAGAGAAGCTCTGAGCAGCGACGTCACATCATCAGGTAATGTGTCCTCTTCACCTGGAAGAACCAAGCATATCTGTATTAATTTACAAAAAACAGGAACAATCCCCGTGAGCTTTATTAAAGTGTTCTCACCCTCCTGAGTTGCGGTCATGTCCTGCTCTAGTTTGAGTTTTCTTTCACCAATGCGGAGCATGGCGTCCTCTATGGAGTCCTTACTTATCAGCTTGATCACCTTCACCGTCCTTAAATGGGATAATGCAGCCAGATATAAAACCATTAGGACAGACACTAGTGAAACGAAGGAATGCCTATTGTGAGACACACATGTCCAGTGTCTCTTACCTGGTTTGTCCCACCCGGTGGCAGCGTCCCTCCGCCTGTTTGTCATTGTAAGGGTTGCAGTCGATATCATGAATGACGACCACATTGGCTGAAGTCAGGTTAATGCCCAGTCCTCCAGCTCTGGTGGACAGCAGGAACACAAATATATCCTGGTCTGTGTTGAACTGGTCAATCAGCCCGATTCTGTAAAAGCCCAATGAGATTTACACTTAGTGTCCATTTACTTAATTGGCATTAAGAAGTCACCTTTTTCCATCTGAAGTGATTTATGGTAAGCTAACAGTAGCAAAAGTCCCTGTGGATCATGTTAAGTGTGTCTAGTTAATTAACATTTTAGTTACAGTCCCACTTCATTTTTCACAATAGTCATAGTTAATTATTATTATTAGGTATTTAATTGTTTACATCTATTTTGAGAATTAGATCATCATCTACTAACTTAGACTAAGTAAAATGTATATTTGTCAGAAACACACACACAAAAAAATATCTATACAAAATAAAAATCTTATAATAATGAACAAAGATGTAAAGTTTTGTGATAATGTACATTCATAGATTTCTAAATTGATTTTTTAAAAATATATAATTGCATTAGGTTGTTCAAAAAAAGGCACAGAACACAAAACCAGAGCAATCATTTTCACAGGACGAAACAGATGGTCCCTTCTCGTCTTAACTGGTGGTTCTTGGCCAGAACATAAAGCCGATAGTCTGTTCCTGTGAATCTAAGACAAAGTCTTCAAGGACACGGATGGAGAGCAGTGTGTCAGTGAAGGAGACCCGATGCGTGATTTACCACAGCTGTGACGAGGCACAGTAAGCATCATCTCCGCCTCAACACCAGCTGCCACCATTACCTCTCTCACTCGCTCCTGTCATGAGTCTGGACTTGAGCCGACGATAGAAGCACATAAATGATGATCTGAGATCATCTCAGTCTCAATTCCTTTACTCCTCAACATCTGACATCTAAGTGTGTTTACCTGTCACTCATGGGGGTTGAACCGTCCAGTCGGTTATATCTGTGCTTATGGTGTCTCAGGAACACCTCTAGAATGTCAAGCATCATTGTGAACTGACTAAACAGCACCACGCGATCACCCTGGGAGGAGAGAAAGAGCGATATTAACCATACTGATGGAAATGAGAAGACGACGAGGTCATTGTATGGAACAGAGCAGCGTGAACATTCTGTGAAATGTCTACTTCTGTGTTCCACAGTAGAAAGAAGGTATTATGATTTTGTCTACTGTGTTGTAACCAAGTATATACCACGTGACTAGGTGACAGTATACAGTATGGTGTGATTTGGAACACGGTGTATTTCTCTGTACTGTTAAATAACTTTCATTAAGGGGTTGCTGAAAATCTAATCTGGTCTGCCGAACATAACAGGAATCTGTTTTCCCCAACCTTCTCCTGCAGGGAGTTCAGCAGCTGTGCGAGGAGGCCGAGCTTCCCCGAGTCCAGCAGTATGTCTGTGTCGAGCTGGTATTCATGCAGTGCAGAATACTGCTGACAGAGGCGGTGCAACTCAAAGTCTGAGAGCACCTCCATGTCCTCTCGGATGAGAGCGGGATCTGCGTCACGGTGACTCGGCTCCTGGAATTGACGGTAACACACACAGACTCTTCGGATAAGATACACACATAACAAAACAAGCAATGGCAACTTAAAAACTACAATCGCAATAAATATCTGTCCTAACTGTGCTCATTCCCTGCTTCTGTTCTTTATGAAACACTAAGCCAAGACCTACCACTACTGCTGTTTACAGAAATCAGCTATAACTTCATACTAACGCAGATTAAGTGCATGACAGAAATGCAAAACCGACCGAATAAGCCAGAAATGGTATCAGACTTAATGCTGACAGTCAAAAGTCTGGCAATCGGAGCTCAGTTGGCCTACTTAAAATAAGAGCAGAAAACGTAAAAAACAAAACCCGGATTCGATCTGGGCCTGCTAAGGTCTAAAGTTCATGTGTATCGCTTCATACAAAATTTCTCAAACCTTAAGCATGAGTTTGCTCATAGCTTTGAGTTTTTCTGTGGTGTAATACTGCCGGTGAAGGAGCGGATGGTTGGACATCTTCCTCAACTGCATCATCACATTGGTCAGCTCACGTTCTGTAGAAAGACATGGTTAATAAACTATGATTCACATATACTGAAGCCAGTACTTTACATAAAAAACATCTCCTTCAAATACATACTTTCCCCATTACTGGAGCGCTTCAGTCTGTGGAAAAGAGCGCTGTAGAGTTCCTGCTGCTTCTCAGACATGGCACAAAACTCAACCTGCTCCTCTTTGGCAGGCAGCTGCTTCAGGACCTGCTGGGCACATCATCTGTCAGTGACCTGCTCGAGTGCCCTAGAGCCACAGACGGTCAGCACGGAAAGCAAGGTGCCTCATCTGCTCGTGAGACTGAATAATGCATTCAAAATGTTGTCCAACAGATTTTTTTCTGAGAGCACATGCATTATGCACAATGCTTATGGAGTCTGCATGCAGATGCACCTCGCTCTTCACACGTCTGAGGATGAAGGGTTTCATGATGAGCTTGGCGTGGGTGATCCTGTCCCTCTCGAAGCTGCTCTGCTCCTCTGAAGATTTCTGGTGGAAACCAACCAAAGAAATAGAAGAAGTATGTGAAATAGAGTTGACATTTGCTGAAGACACTGCTTGCCATGATGCTAGGGTGTTCTGGGTGGATGCTAAAGTGTTGATATACAGGGTTCTCTGGGCATTAGTCAGTGGTTGTTAGAGTGTTTCTAAGGTTCTCTAGGTGCTTTCTATGGCATTAGGTTGGCCTTCAGGCTGTGCAATAATAATAAAAGCATTCTGATTCAGATCTAGACATTAGGCCGGCCATTCTGGGTGCTTTTTTCTGGCATGGCTAGGTGGTGTTAGGGTGTTGTAAAGGTGTTTTGGGTGCTTTTGTAGGGCATTACACTAGCCAAGTGGTTACAAGGGTGTTGCTAAGGTATTCTGGGTGCTTCCTAAGATATTAAGTCTTGTTCAGACTGTCAGTCTAAATCCAGTTTTGGTGCATCTCCAATTAACGCCACGGGACACGCAAACTGGATCTGGACAGTCCTAAAAGCAAGCCCTTAAGCTAATGTTTTAGAAAGAAAGATAGAAAGAAAGAAAGAAAATTGAAATTAATGTCCCAATGTAATCTTTTAACACTTCCACAAAATCCTGGATGTCAAAACTTTGGCAGAAATAGTACAGTGTGCTAACAGCTTTATGCTGTTTACTGTGAGCAATGATACACAGGATGCACAATATTATTTACCAGCCAATATTTTAATGATTTTAAATATATCCATATAGGTCGATATTGAATATAAATTGCCAATATATTGTATATTTAATTTTGCATGCCCATTTACCATTACATTTTAGTGTAATATTTAGCAAATGCACATGCAGAATTTAAAAGGACTAGTTTTAGTTTTCAGGGTTTTTTATATTTGTTTAAACATGTATTGAACTATAATACCATCCATTTAGTTACAGTTTAGTCACAGTTACAAACTCATAATTATCTGCTAATATTGTCAACCCGATTAGAGATGGACATCTAAGCGTGTGTAGGTTCTACCATGGAGAACATCTTGGAGATCTGTGAAGTGCTGCTGGAGAACATGTTGGGCATGATGAAGTTGAGCAGAGACATGAGCTCCAGTAGGTTGTTTTGAAGCGGGGTTCCAGTGAGCAGCAGACGATATTTAGCCTAGGGGGACACAATTAGAGGAGAAACCTAAGGTCATGAAGGGGCAAAAACAGTTAAACCTCAGCGGTTAACCTCTTCGGGCAGCACACAGTCCTGCTTTTACACAAACAGACCATGTGGCTGTAATAGAGCTCGAGGCATTTATTCTTAATGACCACTGACACGTTGCTATTGATGACAGCTATACATGCAGCTCATGGGCAGCTTACGTTGATGGCCATGAGATGTCGGTAGCGCAGAGAGTTCATGTTCTTCAGCAAGTGGCCTTCGTCGAACACAGCGTACTCCAGCTTGAGCTTGCAGAACAGGCTGCGGTCACTGCTATTTCCAATAGCAAGGTTGTAACTGTGCAGAAGAGACCATCTTAATGAGCTGAGGTATTAAGGGGCAGTTCATGAGGCATGGCCATGTTTCATTACCATAAATAATAAATGGGACAGGGTCATTTTACTTGGACCTTTTCACGTTCACTCAAACGCTGAGTATTTCATCATTATCATGTCTTTAAGAAGGGTGCTTTTTTCTATGCTAACTTCACGGCTTGTGCCTCCGTGTGTGGCATAGTTCAAAAGATACATATTTTCCCAGACGCCTTCTCAGATTTACATGCAGGTGGTCTGTGAAGGATATGACACCTCGGCTCTTACTTCGAGGGTTCAGGGAAAGAACCATAGGCGTATTTGAGAGCTTGAACTTCGATACTCACGTGGAGACAATGATGTGGTATTCCACTAACTGATCCAGAATCTCATAGCGCATATACTTGCGATCCTCGGCAGACCCTACCGAAATAACTCAATTAGACTGACATCAACATTTTATTTATTTTTTGTTCATGCAAAAATTTCCGTTCCCACGTTAATGTGTAAACGAAGGCTTTTGTCGGTTGGTTTCTCACCAAAAAGTGGAGTGCTATCAAAACATTAGCTTATTTTCAGCATCCTAACGAGACAAACACAGCAGCACTGGCTAAACCAATACTGTTAGTTTTTTTTGTGG